>NW_006399996.1:2228729-2245943 GCF_000299155.1 Elephantulus edwardii | reverse complement strand
TAGCTGAAATATGTCAATTGGTATACCATCTATTCCTGGGGACTTATTTTTTGCTATTTCCTTCAAAGCAGCTTGAACTTCTTCCTTCATCACTATAGGCTCTTGCTCATATGTTGTTTCATTAAATTCTTCTGTGTCTGCCAATTAATTCCTTTCAAAACAGCAACTCAGTATATTCTTTCCATCTTCTTTTGATACCTCCTGGATAGTTTAATACTCTGCCTAAAGCATCCTTGATTATAGCAACTCGGGGTTTGAATTTGTTCTTCAGTTCCTTGAGCTTAATAAATGCTGAGTGAGTTCGGCCCTTTTGATTTTCTAACTCCAACTCCTTGCACATTTCATTGTAATATTTTACTTTGTCATCCCATGCTGCCTTTTGAAATCTTCTTTTCAGCTCTTTATAATCTTGAATTCTTCTTTGTGCTTTGGCTTCTGTGCCCTCCAGTGCAATATTCAGAGTTTCTTTTGACATCTATTTTGGTCTTTTCTTCCTCTTCGGTCTTTGTAATGAACGTTTGCACTCTTCTTGGATGATACCCTTGATATCCTCCCACAACTCATCTGGTCTTCGCTCATTTGTGTTCAAAAAACCCCCAAAAATGAGTGTCAGAAGAGACTCTGAAAATTAGAATAGAGCATTGAGAAGCCAAGACAAAGGGAAAAGATGAGGAAATGAAAGAGCTGAGCAGATGATTTCAAAGGGTAGCTTGAGAAGACAGAGAAAAGTTTTATAACAGAATGTGCAAAGAGTTTGAGTTGGAAAAATAAAAGGGAAGAACTCTCATGGCATTTCTCAAGTTGCAAGAATGAAAACACAAATTCAAGCCTCAAGTTGTAATACAGAAAGATGCCATGGGAAAAATCTTGAGTGATCTAGGAAACATCAAAAGAAGATGGAAGAAGTAAATGGAATCACTAGACCAAAAGGAATTAACTGACACGGAAAAATTTTCAGAGGTGCCATACGAACAAGAGCCAATGATAATGAAGGAAGATGTTCAAGTTGCACTCAAGACACTAGCAAAAAATAAAGGCCAACCAATAGAATATTAACTGACATGTTTCAAATAACAGTTGGAGCCCTGATCACACTCCCCCATCTATGCCAGGAAATTTGGAGGACAGCTGCTTGGCCAATTGTTTGGAAAATAACCATATTTGTTCCCATTCCCTACAGAATGTGGAAATTATCAAACAAGATCACTAATATCATATGAAAGCAAAATACTGCAGATCATCCAAAAATGGCTAGAACAGTACATCAACAGAGAATTTCCAGAAATTCATGTTAGGTTTGGAAGAGGCCATTGTGCCAGGGATATCACTGCTAATGTCAGATGGATCTTGGCAGAAAGAAGAGAATACCAGAAAGGTATCCATCTATGTTTTATTGATTATGCAAAGGCATTCTGACTGTGTGGGTCATAACAAACTATGGCTAACACTGAGAAGAATGAAAATCACAGAACACTTGTGCTCATACTAAACCTATACCCTATTGTTTGAATAGAGAAAGGGAACACTGACTGCATCATTGAAAATCAAGGAAGAAGTACATCAAGGATGTAAACTTTCTGCATACCATTTCAATCTATATACTGAACAGATCATTCAAGAAGGTGAACCTTATGAAGAAGAATGTGGCATCAGGATGGAGGAAGACTCATCAACAACTTGCATTTTTGAACAATCAGCTATGAGTCACTTACGACTCAAAGGTAATGACACATAGAGAGAAAATCTCAAAAATTCTGTAATCAAAATTACAGAATCTAATTGATCAATAGCAGAGTACAAAATCAACATACAAAAATCAGTTGAATTTCTGTACAGTAACAAAGCAATGAAAAGGAAATAAGGAAAACAATACCATTTACAATTCCACTCAGAAGATTAAATATAAATATTTAAGAGTAAATATAAGGGAGCTCTGGTGGCCTAGTTGCAAGAAGCTGTGCTACAAAACTGAAAGCGTGTAGTTCGAATCCACCAGATGCTCTGCTGGAGAAGGGGGTCAATCTCCTTCCGTGCCAGTTGGATCAGATTCTATGGTACACAACATGGAAAAAAATATAATCAGAGATACAAAGTCCTGAACAAAGAAAACTACAAAAACACAACTATAAAAAAAATCAAACTAGATCTACATAAGTAGAAAAATACACCTTGTTCATGGATCAGAATATTTAAGATTGTGAAAATATCAATACTATCAAAAGGAATAGTGAAATCCAGTGACCTAGTGGTAAGGAGATGTGCTCCTAATCCAAAGGCATGCAGTTTAAATCCACCAGCTTCTCTGCAGGAGAAATTTGGGCAATCTTCCCATGAGGTTTACTGCCTTTGAAAACTAGCTGAAGGGTCCGTTCTGACTAGATGGTACATAGCAACAATGACTGATAGTGAAGAAGAAAAGCAGTATAAGAGGTCTCTCACACTTCTT
The DNA here is from genome assembly GCF_000299155.1 of Elephantulus edwardii. NCBI lineage: Eukaryota > Metazoa > Chordata > Mammalia > Macroscelidea > Macroscelididae > Elephantulus > Elephantulus edwardii. The sequence continues at coordinate 2,243,497 of NW_006399996.1, read as the reverse complement.
TATCTCAAAACTTACTACACAACCACTGTTATCAAACAATGTGGTACTGGTAGAGCAACAGATGTATAGACCAATGGAACAGAATTGAGAGTCCAGAAAAAGAAACCCATCCACCTATGGACTTAATTCAGGTCATAGTCTTTCCAGTCAGTTGTTATGCATCTGAGAGCTGGATAATGAATAAGGATAACAGAAAAAAAATGATGCCTTTGAGCTGTGGTGTTGGAGAAGAGCACTGAACATGCCATGGATGGACAAGAGAACAAAACAGATATGTCTTGGAGATGGTGTAGCCCAAGTGCTCTTTGGAGGCAAAAATAGTGAGGCTTCACATACTTAGGACATGTTTCTAGGAGGCACTATTCCTTGGAGAAGGACATGATGCTGGAAAGGGTGGAAGGCCAGCCAAGTAGAGGAAGATCTTTGACCAGGTAAAATGACACAGTGACTGCTGCAATGGGCTCTTGTGTGTCAGTCAGGAAGATAGAACAGAGTTCAGATCTTTCGTTCATCGGGTCACTATGAATCATACTTGACTCAACAGTACCTAACAACATCAATGGACAGTTGATCTTTGGCAAGGAGATGAAATCCATTAAACATGAATAATTCTTTAACAAGTGGTGTTGGTATTGCTGGATTAATTAATTAATTAAGTTTAATTAATTATACTAGATCCATACTTCACAGTGTATACGAAATCTAACTCAAGATGGATCAAACACCTAATTAATTATAAAATCTAAAACTATAAAGATCATCAAAGCGAAATTTAGGACAAACTCAGGATGCCTAAGCAATGGCATAAATTGACTATCCAACAATTGAAAATGCACAATTAGCAGAGGGGGAACAATGTCTTTAAAACTCTTAAATCCTTATGTGCATCAAAAAACATTTCCCAGGGGAGCTCTGGTGGCCTAGTGGCAAGGACCTGCAACTACAATCCCAGAGGCGCACGGTTCGAATCCACCAGATGCTCTGCCGGGGAAGGAGGGACAATTTCCTCCTGTACCAGTCAGATCTGATTTGACTGTACACTCACACAAAAATAATAAAATTTTTTAAAAAAACATTTCCCAAAGAATAACAAAATAATCTATAGTCTGGAAAGTTTCACATGAGCACAATTAGGTGTTCTGGAAAACCCATTCTTCTCAAGTTTAGCCACAATTTGTTGTATCCACACAGTCAAATACCTTTGCATAATCAATGAAATACAGATAGATATTCCTCTGGTACCCTTTGCTTTCAGGCAAGATCCATCTAATGCTGGCTATGATGTTACTAGTGTGACTACCGGTTCTAAACCCAGCTTGCACATCTGGCAGTTTTCTGCTAATGTACTCTTCCAGTCCTTTATGGATAATCTTCAGCAGGATCTTGGCTTGTGTGTGATATTAGGGATATCTTTTGAAAATTTCCCCACTGTCAGGTCACCTTTTTTTGGAATTGGAATAAATACAGATCTCTTCCAGTCAGTTAGCCACATAATTGTCCTCCAGATTTCTTGGCATAACATGATGAACACATCCAGGACAACATGTTTGCTAAAATATATCAATTGGTATTCCATCTATTTCTGTGGCCTTGTTTTTTGCCAATTCCTTCAGATCAGCTTGAATTTCCTCCTTCATCACCATATGCTCTTGATCATTTGTTGTTTCATGAAATTCTTTTGTGTCAGCCAATTCTTTTTGGTACTTTGTACTCCTTCCAACACTCTTGACACTAGCAATCAAGAAATCTGAAGGTAAATTGTATTGGGAAAGTCTACTATCAGGGACTTCTCAAGAGTACTGAAAAGCAATGATGTCAGTCTGGAGACTAAGGTGTGCCTGATCTAGGCCATGGTCTTCACTTGCTATGCATTAGAGAACTGGACAATAAGTTGTGACGCTGAAGAAGAGTGTTGAATACACTGTGGACGGCCAGGAGAACAAACAGATCTGTCCTGAAGAGGGTGAAATCAGCCTGCTCCCTGGAGGAAAGGATTTTGAAACTCCATCTCAAATACTTTGGACATGTGATGTGGAGGGACCAGTTCTTGGAGAGGGACATCATGCTTGGAAGGGAGAAAGGATAGCACAGGAGAGGGAGACCCAGGATGAGATTAATTGACTCAGTAACTGGAGCAATGGGATTAAATCTGTCAGAGATTATGAGATAGGTGCAGAATGGGGCAGCTTTCAGAGCTAATGTACATAGGGTCACTGTGAGTTGTGACTTGATGGCACAGAACAACAACAACAACATAGTCTGGGAAAAATATTTGGCAATGACACATCTGACAAAGGACTCATCTCTAAAATTTGTAGAGAACTCCAAAACTTCAGCAAGAGAAATGCAAATAATCCAAATAATAATGGGCAGAGGATGTGAAAAAACACTTCACCAAAGACATTTAGATGGCCAACAACCACATGAAGAAACATTCAAAATGGTTAGCCATCAGAAAGATTTAAATCAAAGCAATGAGATATCATCTTACCTCAACAACAATAGTGAAGTACAATAAGACATTAAACAACAAATACTGCTGCGAGTGTGGACAGACTGGAACTCTCCAACACTGCTGGTGGGAATATAAAAGGTGCACTCACTATGGAGGGCAGTTTGGCACTTGCTTAGAAAGGTGAGAATAGAATCCTACTATTCTTGTTATGTGCCATTGAGTTGGAACTGACTCATAGCTGACCCATCATTGATATAAACACCATTGAGTTTTCAGAGGCAGTAAACTGAAAGCATGAGTGGCATCCACTTCGTAAACAACATGCCTCTGGAAGCGCTATGAACTTTGATAAATGATGATAATTATAGAAAGGCTTCAGGCCTTTTGTTCGTAGGGTCACTATGAGTTGTGCTCAACTCGACGGCAATCAACATAACAACACAAATCTGAGGGGAAGAGATTTGGGAAGGAGATCTTTCTCCTGTGGAACAGTTGCTGGATTTGAACTGTGTTCCTTTGTAACTTACAGCTAAGCCATCAGAGCTTACTATTACGTCTGTGTCTCAAAGTTTAGAACTGTAGTGCAAACACACACACACATTTATTGCAGCATTATTTACAGCAGTAAAGAGATGGAAACAACTGAAATAGTATACATTAACAGATGAATGGTTAAACAAATTATGATACATTCATACAATGGAGTACTATGCATCACTAAAAAATATCAAGAATGTGTGGAATAATATACAACATGGACAAATTTCTAGAAATTATGTTTCCTGGCCTAAGTTGATCACAAAAGTCCAAGTATATAAGATTACTCACATCAAAAAAGCTAAAGAAAGATTTACATATAGATAAAATCATTCTTCAATGATGACCAGGAATGGGAAGAGAGAGAGAGGAGTAAAAATTAATAAACTGATAACTTAGGTGAAGACAAAGCTAATATAGAATTAGAGGTTGATCACACATTATAATTAATTACTTACTTTGTTAGTATTGCTGTTGAATGTCCTTAAGATGAACACAACTCATAGTGAAAGACCCCTGAACCGGTGGTCCTATCCCGAGCGGACGGCGAAGACCCAAGACTCCAAGACACCGGCTTGATGCAACAGCAAGAGGCAAGAGGTTTATTGCGGAGCTCCGGGCCGACATGTATCTCTCGCAGGAGACAGAGGAGCCGACCGCGAGCAGACAAAGTTGGGTTTTTTTATACACTTTAGGGGGATACAACTGAGTATCAGCTTCTCATTGGGTGATGAAAGCACAGTTTGAATTCATTAGTTCAGTGTTCGCTCAGGGTTTACACAGCATATTTGCACGTAGCACTTGCGGCAGTCACGTAGCACATGTAGCAGTTAGATAGATCTTAACTATAGGGTGGTGTCACAAATTCTTAAGTATACAATGAGTTCAAACTCCAGGGCAGTGGAAAAGCACAAGATACATTGGTTATCAGTCGGGAAACAAAGGCACATGGGTTATCAGTTGAGAAACAACATCTGCTTGTTTGCTCTGCCCTTCTGCTTGTTTGCTCTGCCCTTTAGTTAGCTATTCTTGAAATACTGTTGTCTTGGATACAACTGGGTGTGGGGCTCTACCCGGGACAATGGAAAAATTCCTGAGTTTAACTTAGCTGAGAACTATAGAAACCTGAGTTTAATTCAGCTGAGAACTATAGGGACTATTTTAATTTCAATCTTTTCAATAGCTGTCAAACGTGAACAGTGGATCTGAACTTTGCCCTATTCGGCAACCATTCTTAGTATCGCTATTATGCACAAGCCCGTTGTTACAGTCATGGTCAATCCTTCTTGTTAAAGGTCTTCCTCTCTTTCTCTGACCCTCTACCTTTCGCAGCATTAAGGTTTTTTCCCAAGCACTCCAGCCCAAAGGCGTATAGTTTGAAACCACTGTCTTCTCTGAGGGAGGAAAATGGGTGACCACCTCCTGTATCATTTATAGCCTCTGAAAACCCCCTGTAGGGTCAGCTATGAGCCGTTTTCTATTCAATAGCACATAAGAACAAGGGTAATGTTATCAAACAAAGCATGTATGATTGAATTAAATACTTTTGAAAGAAAGAAAATGGACACACTGGGGGTGGGGTGGCGAATAAGGAGATTAGGGAGCTCTGGTGGCCTAGTGGCAAGAAGCTGTGCTGCAATGGCAAAGTTGTGCAGTTCGAATCCACCAGATGCTCCTCTGGAGAAGGAGGGGCAATCTCCTCCTGTGCCAGTTGGATCTGACTTGATGGTACACAACAAGTAAACAATAAAAATTGAAAAAGGAGACAAAACAATCCTGAAACAAGAACTGGTTGCCATATTAAAAGGGAATAATCAGAAAACAAGAGATATACCATAGAGATTGAAAATGTGGTTGCCACAATAAAATGTCCTGTTAGAAGATTGGTGACACCTGGTGGCGAGGTGGCTCCAGTTCTAAATTGCAAACCCAAAGCCAGTGATTCCAACTCCCGCGACACTGTGGTTGAGCCCATTAGAGGAATGGAGCTTCCTAGTGGGCAGGCTGTTGAACTGCTAAGGTGCTAACCGAAAGGTCAATACTCTCACAGGGACGGGACGTGGCCGTCTGCATGCAGACAAGCCCGGAGGAATCGCCATTGGCTTGATGGTGGTGGATTTGAGTTTATTTATTGCAGGATTAAAATATAGAGCTAAACCAAAAATCTCTGAAACTACAGATGATAAAATGGAGGTCAAGAGGAAAAAAGTAAGAAGATAAAAATATCAGAAGCACAATTTAAAAGGATGATTTAGTCCTTTCTCACCTCTCTACCGCTCTCATGAGAATGTTTCTCTTGCTTAATAGCTTAATAAACATACTTGTCTTTAACTATCGATAAAAAAAAGGACAATATAGTTACTAGGAATCCCAGAAAACAGAATAAATAAAATGGTAGAAAGAAAATTATTTTAGAAAGAATAGAATTTTCAGAATTGAAAGGTAGTATGTTTTCATTCCAAAAGGGTTTATTGTGTTCTTTATGGCGGGGGGGTGGGGGGGTGGCAGAGGATAAACAATTAGAATCTAGAGATACTCTAAAACTGAAGAAAAAAATTAATTATTTTAATGGAAAATAAGCTATACTAGAGCATGATTCTATTTAATTGATTCAGTACCAATCAATGGCTTCAATGCTTGAAACGTTCTCCTTGGAGTGATTTGTGGATGGTGGAACCAACACAGCTGGAAAAGAAAATGTAACTGAAGCACCATTCGGCCTAATCTTTTTCAATATTTACAGAGCCGCAAAAATGTAAGTCATGTTTCTTTAAAAGAACCTATGGGTGAATCAAGAAGACTTGGCTGTGGTTGCAGGACAGACTTGGTGCTCACAATCTTGACTTTGTAAAAGTGAGGCTAAGGAAAGTTTGCCTGTAGTAGTGGATGAGAAAAAGGAGTTAATACAGTGGAGAGGAGAGGCCAGAAATTGCAGAAGGAAAAGCAGTTGTTAGGTGCCATCAAGTCGACTAAGCTCATAGTAACCTGTGAGCCACAGATCAGAACCTGCCCCTGCCCTGTGCCATCCTCATGATCTCTGCCATGCTGCAGGCCCTTTTGTAGTCACCATGCAGTTCTTGTTGTATGTCTTCTCCCATTTCCCATTCTGTTTGTAATTGCAGAGGATCAGCAAAAAAGATGAAGACCCTCGATGAGAGGGATTAACACAGCAACTGAAACAATGGGCAGGAACTGTTGAGACAGTGCAGGATCAGGATTTCACATATCTGTACATGGGTCGCTATGACTCATCACCACCTCATCATGCCTGATGACAAAGGTAGTGAGGCAAGACACCACTCCAAGCAGGCGGAATGAGACCTTCATCCATGTGGTTAACATAGAAGGAGAATACACTTGAATGGAGAGTAAGAAACATTCAAGATAGCTCATGTTTGGTACTGTAAAATAAATTTGAAATGACTGGGGTGATTGGGATGGGAGTGTCGGAGACAGTGCGATTGGCACAGGACAGAGCGGAGTTTAGGGCTGTTGTACATAGGGTCGCTATGAGTCGCAGGCGACTCGATGGCACATAACAACAACAACATGTATTATTTCCTTGTTCTGTTGACAGCTGCTTCTTAGTCTATATATAGGTTTCACATTGACATAACTGAGTGTTCTGCCTTCCTGAAAGAGAAAGGGATTGGGGGAACAGCAACAGCAAGTGTCCGACCTCACTGAGCAAATCAAAGCAGCAGGATTTTATTATTTCCTTAATGCTAGATTTGGCTAGCAATGAGCTGTGGGCTGGAAGCCTCTTGTTTAGAGCCAGACAGGACCTGATGGGTCTGCTATGTATTTAAAGTTGGTTAGGCCTTCAGACCTGTAGCCATCCAACCTGGTGTTAATTGTGTTTGGAATGAACATTCTTCTAAGTGGTACAGCACTGCTCTGTCAATTTGCTGTACTGAGCTAACTTGGGGTTGCTGTGACACTGAACACTGTACTAGTGGTGTGTCAAATGCCATAATGGTTACCCATGGTTGACAGTATTTGGTGGAGCTCCTAGATTAAGAAAGGCTTGGAAGCAGGAGTGGCATCCACTTCCTAAATCACATGCCTCCTGAAACTCTATAAACTTAAGAGAAACGACAATAGTTATAGAATAAGGGTCAGGTCTTTTGTTCATAGGGTCACTATGAGTCATGCTTGACTTGAGAGCACTTAACAATAACATCATGAAACAAAAGCAAGGATTTTTTTTTGCTAGGATTTTGGAAAAAACTTTCAGGAAAGCTGAAAACAGACATAGTTAAAAGTGACAGGCTCTAGGTTACAGAACAGTGAGGTTCTGTTGTTTTTTGTTGTAATCTCTTTTGTTCTGTTTGGTGTATTATCAGGTGAATGCAGCATCTTCATTTGTGTGGTTTTTTTATCCAAAATTCTGTTTATTGAGATAATTTCATCTTGATTTTTTTTCCTTAATGCTGCTTCCATCTGAAAGAGCACCCTTCTGTAAGCCTTGCTTTTCCTCCTATAGACTGACAGAGAACAGTGGAGCAGCCAACACACAAAACTACTGTTTGTGCATGGCTGAAGACAGTGGTGATTTTATAGCATCCTGGATATTTCACATCCATGAAATAGGAATTCAGGCTCTGCACCAGGCACTTCTTCTTGTGTTTCCTCTTCTCCTCTTCTGGAGAGGGATGAAGGAAATCCTTTACAAGAAGCATGTTGGCATATGGAGGTCATAGCCAGAAAGGCCCAGCATTTTCATTTGTAAAAAGAAAAGAATTGTAAAGCAGGAAGCTTTGGTGAAGAGACAAAGTCCTTCACACATGCTGATGGAAAAAACCGAGGAGTGGACCTTGGGAGACACAGCTCCTCCTCAACTCTCTTTAGATGGACTTGAAAAATTAATTCAATGCACTTAACCTTCTTGTTCGTGGTTTATGGCCAAAAAGAAATTAATTTACATTTTTATTTTTTTTATAGTAATCTGAAGTGACTTGGGAAACATGTAGGAAATGTACTGAAAGAAATTAAGCCAGTGTGATTCCCACCCACCCAAACCCGACTTTTACAGTTTCTCAGATTTTATGCCAAAATAATGAGAGGAAATAAGATTTTGTTTGTTTCTTTGTTTTTACTTTTGCTTTACCAAAGACCCAATTCTGAAAGTTCAAGTGACATAATCCGTTCCTGAGAGTTACACTTACCGCCCCGTAGGGCCTAGTATGATTAATATTCCTTCAAGGTAAACAGGGAGTTTCACACAGTCCATAAAAAAAGGAAGAGGTGTATTCTTCCTCATTACACACACACACACACACACACACACACACACACATCTATCAGGAAAAAATGGGCCAGGGATGCATCCTGTCACCATACCTTTTCAATCTATATGTAGATTATTCAGGAAGCAGGGCTCTATGAGGCAGAATGTGCCATCAGTATTGGAGGAAGACTCATCAACAACCTACATTATACAGATGATACAGTCTTGCTTGCTGAAACTGAAGAGGAGATGAAGGGATTGCTGCAGAAGGTCAAGGACTGTAGTCTTCAGTATACATTGAGGCTGAACATCAAGAATACAAAGATTCTCACCACTGGGCCAATTGTCAGCACCGTGATGGATGGAGAAGAGATTGAGGTGGTTAATAGTTACAGTTTGCTCAGCTCCACAATCAACACTTTTGGCACCAGCAGTTAGAAAATCAAAAGACAATTGCATTAGGAAACTCTGCTGTTAGGGACCTCTCAGAGTACTGAAAAGCAACAGAACAGTGTCAGCCTACAGAATAAGGTGTGCCTAATCCAGGCCATTGTCTTCACAATTACTTGCTATGTGTCAGAGAGCTGGACATTGACTAAGGACAACAGAAGAATTGGTATCTTTGAGTTGTGGCGCTGGAGAAGAGTCTTGAACATATCATGGACTGCCAACAAAACAAGTAAGTCTGTCTTGGAGATGGTGAAAACAAGTTTTTCCTTGGAGGCTAGGGTTTTGAAGCTCCATCTCATATACTTTGAGAAGCTGGCCAGGAGGGACCGATCCTTGGAGAAGGACATCATGCTTCAAAGGGTGTTGAAAGGATGGAGGGACAGCGGAGAAGACCCCGGATGAGGTGGATTGACACAGTAACTTGGAGTTGGTGTATCAGAATTAGTGAGACTGGCTCAAGACAGGGCAGAGTTCAGAGCTGCTGTACATAGGGTCACAGATGATTCTACAGCACACAACAACAACAACAGATTATAGGTGTATGTGTGTGTATACACACATATATATAAAATAAGGGAGAGTATTTAATATCTTGCTCAGCAAGGTCATGGTATAGTTAATATGCCTGGCTGCTAAGTGAAGAGCTCCTTGTAGGTTCAAGTCCACCCAGAAGCACTGCAGAAGAAAAGCCTGGCTATCTACTTCTAGCAGAGCTGCTGTTGAAACCTCCATGGATCCCAGTTCTGCTCTGACACACATACGTTGGTGTGACTGAGAGTCAGGGCTACTAAGTCCCTGACACACTCCCTTCCTGATCCTGAACCATGCAGTGTTTCCTTGCTCTGTTCTGACTACTTCTTGTCCAACTACAGGTTTCTCATGAGCGCATCAAGTGCTCTGGGATTCCCATTTTCCTCAAGGTTAGCCACAATTTCCTGTGATCCACACATCAAATTCCTTTGCATAGTCTATGAAAGACGTTCCTCTGGTGCTTTTTGCTTTCAGCCAACATCCATCTGACATTGGGGATAATGTTTCTAGCCCCACGACCTCTTCTAAGCCCAGCCTGTATTTCTGGTCTGTCCATGTGTTTAGTAAATAATTAAACTTTTTTTTTTAAAGACAACAGAATTCCTCAAGGTTCAGCCCTTTCCACTGCTCTCTCCTCCCCCACCTCCTAACTACTGCCTTGATCCAGTGACTTAAATGTCCATCACATGTCCACCACATGTTCATCTCTGGCCCTCTTTTACCTGTGTCTTTTGTGCCACCTGCTCCTCACCATCCCCTGAAGCCCTCTCTCTACCACTCCTTTGTCTCTGTCATTCTCTTCAGCATCTATTTACTCTGCACCCTCGTGTAAAATTCTCTTTCTTTGCCCTATCACTTCTCTGATTTGTAACCATTAAGTTGGTTCCTTCATTGTTGTTGTTGTTGTTATGTGTCGTCGAATCGCTTGTGACTCATAGCGATCCCATGTACAACAAACAGCCCTATACTCTGCTCTGTCCTGTGCCAATCGCACTGTCTCCGACACTCCCATCCCGATTATCCCAGTCACTGAATCAATCCACCTCATAGAAGGCCTTCCCCTCCTGCGCCATCCCTCCACCCTACCAAGCATGATGTCCTTCTCCAAGGACCGGTCTCTCCTTACAACATGTCCAAAGTATGTCAGACGAAGCCCCAGAATACTTGCCTCTAAGGAGCCACCCGGTTTAACCCTTTCCAGGATGAATCTGTTTGTTTTCCTAGCAGTCCATGGTATTCTCAATACTCTTCTCCAGCACCACAGCTCAAAGACATCAATTCTCCTACCCTCCTTGGTCATTGTCCAACTCTCTGATGCATAACAAGTGATTGTGAAGACCATGACCTGTATCAAACACACCTTAGTTTCCAGAGAGACATCATTGCTCTTCAGTAGTTTGGAGAGATCCCTAACAGCATTATTTCACCAAATTTGGTGTTACAATATTTATATAGAAATTCCATAGTTAAGCACTGAATTTCTTCAAAATCGCATTAAATTACAAATATTTAAGCTTTTCATTTTGAAAAATTTAAGCCCACAGAAAATGGGCAAGTATAATGTATATGTATATATGTGTTTGTATGCATATTGCTACTGTTTTTGAAACATGAAAGAATAAATGGCACAACCCTTTACCCTTAAATACTTTATTTCCTGAGAACAAGAATTTTTCTCTTACTTCACTATAATAAAAGGATTCCATTTGGGACGTTTGACAGCTAAATAATACCATTTTCTAATGTAAAGCCCATGTTTCAATTTTTCCAGTTGTCTCAAACATGTCCTGGGTTGATCTGAAAATCAATTGTTTTTACAGATTCACGGCTGCATGTCGTATTCAGTCGTCATATCTCCTTAGACTCTCTCCATCTGTGACAGGACAGTGGCTGGGCGAAGGCAGACCTCTCCCTTCCTGGAGGGACACTAATTTGATTCTTTGGCCAGGTGCCCCTCGTGCACAGCCACCACCCACAGTCAGGGGAGGTCTGAGTGATGCTGATCAAGATTCTGTGCAGCAGTTTTCAAACGAAGAATGACAGAGAAGAAAGACCTGGTGAATTACTTTTTAAAATCAGCTAATAATGAAAATCCTAGGCTGGGTCACTGAGGGTCAATCTTGGGGGCTGGGGAGGAGGAGCTGCAGCTGACAACAGTAATCCAGACCTTCCTTGACTTTTCTTTGTCCTTCATGACATTGATGATTTTAAACGTAAGTTCTATAGCCTGTCCCTCTCTTAGTTATCTGGCACTGCAATAGCACAAATACCACAGATGGGTTGCTTTAACAAGCAGAAATCTATTTCTTCAGAGTTTAGGAGACTAAAATGTGCATTCAGGGGGCTGATTGATTTTAGGGGAGAGGTTTTCTTTCACTTTGGCTTTAGAGGAAGGCCCTCGTCCTCTCCAAACTTCTGTGCTGGGCCGTCTTCTCTTCTACCATCTCTACTTGGCTCGTTCACTTTACCTCCTGTGTATTTCAGAAGAGATTGATTCTGGACATGTTTCCACTGTCGAAAGCAATGTGACACTTCTTAGAAGTCTGGGAGTAGAAATACCCTTTGATCAAGCAACCCACTACTAGGTAGACAGCCAACGATACAATAGCTATGCCAGAAGCAGACATATGCACACCCATATTTATTGCAGCAATATTCACAACCGCAAAGAGAAAGAAACAGCTCAAGTGGCCATCAGTGGGTGAACGGCTAAAGAAAGGATGATGCGTTCACCCAATGAAGCATTCTATATCACTAAGAAACAATCAAGAAGTCACATAATACTGAACAAGATAGATGAATCTATAGATAATTACGCTTCGTTACCTAGTCAGTTACAAAAGGACATATATTATATGAGATCACTGTCATAAAAAGCTAAAGAGAGATTCATGCACAGATAGAATCTTTCTTGGATGATTACCAGGCTTGCAAAGGGAGAGAGAGGAGAAATAAATAGCTAAGGTGAGAGAAGGGAAAGGCCATACACAATAGGGGTTGATTAGAACATATAATAAATTAATTGCATTAATCGCGGTGGTTAATATTATAAAAGAAAATGTCTTTGAATGATTGAAAATCAGTGTGATTGCAAATATTCATTCAAATTTAGACAGAAAATTATTTAAAAGAAATAAATTTTAAAAGGACATTTATTAACATAACAAACACATCTCATTCCCAAATGGGATTGTAAAACCTATTTTTGGAGGACGTCGTTCAACTCATAATAGTCCTTAAGTTTGAGATTACACTCTCCTCAAGCTTACGTGTCAGGAATATCACAGAAATGATGCCCTGTCCTCCTCAGTTGATTCCATCAGGAGATGCATGATGTCATTTTATCCTGTTAGCAGGGAAGTTAAGGTCATGTAGCCAGCCTTTTCTACTATCAAGTTATCTTTTTTTCCCTTTGTTGAAAGATATAGTGAGACTCTATAAATATCCTAGGAAGCTCTGGTGGCCTAGTGGAAAGGAGCTGCACTGCCAACCCCAAAGGCACACGGTTCTTTCTAATCCATCAACTGCTTCATGGGAAAAACAAAGGCAATCAACTTTATTGCCTCTGAAAACCTACTGAAAAAATTGAGTGAGAATTGATTCTGATTCAATTACACAAAACAACAACATAAATATCCCGTGTGGTGTGGTCTTTGTAACTCCTACCAAATGCCTTTGAACTGTAGTGTTGGACTGAATACCCCATGGACCTAATATCCTATGGACTGAATACCCCTTGGTCTGTCAAAGAGCAAACAAGTCTGTCTTGAAGGATGTTTGTTTTGCAAGGTGCTCCTTAGAGGCAAAGATGCTGAAACTTCATCTCACACACTGTGCAAGTTATTAGAAGGAAACTTTTTCCTTGGAAAAAGACATCATGCTGGGTCCTTGAGTCGAGTACTCCTCATAGTGACCTGTCACCAACTGATGGATGCATCCTGTCCTGTTCTGCACCATCCGCACCATCTAAGGGTTGTTTACAGCTGTTTCTCCTTATATTTGACTGGCTTCCCAATTGAGCACTACCTATAATACTATGTTATTGTTGTTGTTATGTGCTGTCGAGTCGCTTGCGACTCATAGCGACCCTATGTACAACAGCCCTAAATCCTGCTCTGTCCTGTGCCAATTGCACTGCCTCTGACACACCCATCCCGATTACCCCAGTCACTGAATCACTCCTCATGGAGGGCTTTCCCTTCTTGCGCTGTCCCTCTCTAATAGCTTCCTGAAAGTTAGAGAGTCAGGAAAAAAGAAGACGACCCTGAACAGATGGATTGACACAGTGACTGTAACAAGTGACTCGAGCATATCTGAACTCCTGAGATGACACAGGATAGGACAAGGTTCAGATCTCTTGTTCATAGAGTCAATTATGATTCATAGGGGGCTCAATGGCACCTAACGACAACCAAAAGACTGGGTGGTTACTGTTATTATTTACCATCAAGTTGAGTATGACTCATAGAAACCCTATGAACAACAGATCTGAAACCTGTCCTATCCCGTGCCATCCTCAACATCTCTGACTTACTTGAGACCATTGCTGCAATCACTGTGTCATTTCATCTGGTTGAGGGTCTTCTTGTCTTTCACCAACCCCCTATCTTTTAAAGCACAATGTCCCTCTCCAAGGATTAGCTTCTCCTAACAACTGCAAATGATTCCTAGTAAATGACTAGGTAGGGTTATGCAGATGAGGTGCTTGTAACCCATCAAGGGGATTGGATAGCTTACTAATAATGCAAATAAAGCACCCTTGTGGAGGATGAGGCATAGTGTACTAATGAGGGGACTGTAAAGTTTTACTTCCTTCTAACTTTAAAGGGAGATGTAGAGCTGTAACTCAGGAGACAGCTACGTTGAGGTTTGGCAAACAGAAGAAAGTCTTGCACAATAAGACCTCCAGCGTGTTCCAATGACCAAGAGTGAGAAGCAGCTATCCTGATTTAATACCTGCTTAATGATGGTTCCTTCTTGGTCCCAATCCTGAACCCGTTACTTCTCTAACAAACAACTTAACCATAAGTATGGTTTTTGAGTTCTGTGTGACTTTGCAGTGTCAAATTCAAGGGCAGGAGGGGGACTGTTGAAGAGATGAGAAAGAAATTATGTTAGAGATGATGCAACAGCAGGGCAGCAGTTTGGAAAAGCAGGGTATTTGGTGCATCTTTATCTAAACACTTGTTGTTATGTGCCACTGAGTCGCTTGCTACTCATAGTGACCCTTTGTACAAGAGCCCTAAACACTGTTCTATCCTGTGCCAACCTCGCCATCTCAGACACCCATTCCCACCACTCATCGAGGGTCTTCCTCTCCCGCGCCATCCCTCCATTCTCCCAAACATGATGTCCCTCTCCAAGGACCAGTCTCTCCTTGCCACATATCAAAACTATGTCAGTCAAAGCTTTAGAATCCTTGACTCCAAGGAGCATTCTGGCTTCACCCTCTCCAGGACAATCCTGTTTGTTCTCCTAACAGTCCATGGTATATTCAACACTCTTCTCCAGCACCACAGCTCAAAGGCATCAATTCTCTTTCTATCATCCCTATTCACTGTCCAA
>NW_006399996.1:2226603-2228329 GCF_000299155.1 Elephantulus edwardii | reverse complement strand
CTTGGTCCAAGTAGAGGTTTCGCATTAGCACAATCAAATGTTCTGGGATTCCCATTCTTCTCAGAGTCAGCCATAGCTTGTTGTGATCCACACAATCAAAAGCCTTTGCATAGTCAATGAAGCACAGATAGACATTCTTCTGGTATTCTCTGTTCTCTGCCAAGATCCATCTAACATTGGCTATAATATCCCTAGTTCCATGACCTCTTCTAAATCCAGCCTGCGCATATGGCAGTTCTCTATTGACACATTGTTCCAAATATTTTTGGATAATTTTCAGCAGAATCTTGCTTGCATGTGATATTAATGATATTGTTTGATATTTGTTGGGTCACCTTTCTTTGAAATGGGAACAAATACCGATCTTTTCCAGTCAGTTTGACAGCTGGCTGTCCTCTAGATTTCTTGACACAACTTAGTGAGCACATCCAGGGCAGCATCTGATTGTTGAAATAAATCAATTGGTATGCTGTCAACTCCTGGAGCCTTGTTTTTTGCCAACTCCTTCAGAGTAACTTGAACTTCCTCATTTATCACCATAAGCTTTTGCTCGTGTTATTTCATGAAATTCTTCTGTGTCAGCCGATTCCTACTGATACAGTGACTCTGTGTACTCCTTCCATCTTCTTTTGATAATTCCTGGATCATTTAACATTCTACCCAAACTATCCTTAAGTATTGGACATTGTTAAGAAAGAAATGGAGCACATAAATATTTACATACTAGGTATTGGCAAAATGAGATGGCTTGGCATGGGACATTTTGAATCAGATGATCATATGATATACTATGCCAGGGATGAAAAGCTGAGAAAAAATGGGGTTGGTTTCATAACTATAAAAGTTATTTATAGATCTATCCTGAAATACAATGTGGTAAGAGACAGGATAATATCCATACACATATAAGGAAGTCCAGTGAATACCACTATCATTCAAATATATGCACCAGTAACTAGAGCCAAAGAGGAGGAAATAGAAGATTTCTACCAACTTTTACAGTCAGAAATTGATCAAACATGCAATCAAGATGCATTAATGATAATGGCCGACTGGAACACAGAAGTTGGGAACAAGGAAGAAGGATCAGTAGCTTGAAAACACGGGCTCAGAGAGAGAAATGAGTCTGGAAATAGAATGAGAGAGTTCTGCACATTCAATGATTTATTCATTGCAAATACCTTTTGTAAGAAACATAAATGCAGGCTATACACATGGATCTCACCTGATGGCATGCATAGGAATCAAATAGATTACATTTGTGGAAAGACTCACTGGAGAAGCTCAATATCAGCAGTGAAAACCAGGCCAGGTGCTGATTGTGGGACAGACCACCAACCCAACTACTCATATGCAAATTCAAGCGGAAGTTGAGGAAAATTAAATCAAGTCCATGGCAATCAAGATTTTATCTTAAGTCTGTCCCACTCGAATTTCAAAACCATCTCAGAAACAGGTTTGAGGCCTTGAGCACCAATGAGCATAGACCAAATGACCTCTGGGAGGATATCAAGAAAATCATCCATGTGAAAGATCATCACAAAGGCTAAAGAAGAAGAAAAGACCAAGATGGATGTCATATGAGACTCTGAGTATTGCATTAGAGTGCCGAGAAGCCAAAGCTAAAGGAAGAAATCAAGAAATCAAAGAGCTGAACAGAAAATTTCTTTTTTTTCCTGTAATTATATTTTATTAATTTTCATAAACATTTACAGAGATTTTGGGC
>NW_006399996.1:2219723-2225434 GCF_000299155.1 Elephantulus edwardii | reverse complement strand
GGGGTGAGATGATATCTCATAGTTGTTTTAATTTGCATCTCTCTTAGGGCTAGGGATTTTGAGCATTTCTTCATGTGTTTGTTAGCCATCTGAATGTCATCTTCGGTGAAGTGCCTTGAACAGAAAATTTCAAAAGGCAATTTGGGACGACAAAGCAAGATACTATAATGAAATGTGCAGAGAGCTGAAGTCAAATAATCAAAAGGGCTGAACTCGCTCAGCGTTTCTTAAGCTGAAGGAGTTGAAAAACAATCTAAACACTGCCTCATAGAAAAGTTGTATCTCAGTGTTGATCCTTCTCAAAGAGGTTGTTCACTGACCTGTTTCCCAGGAAATATTTACCAAAAAGTCACAATTTTTTTACAGCATATTCTTCCCATTTATTTTTTTTTCTCATTCATTCATTGTTGCACATTTTCCTCCCTGCCCACCCTTTCCCCCTAGTTTGCTTTTGTCTTTGAAAAGAAAAAAAAGTCCACAGTCCACTTTACTATGCATTTCTTTTTCTGGAATCTTGTCATGAAAATAATACCTAATCATATATTCCTTTTAAATAGTTCTGTCCCTCATCTGTTTCATTGCAGTATACAATATTTATCCCCTCTTTTCTTAGATTCCCTCCAACCCCTATATCAATCCTCTTTTTACCACAATGGCACTATGCATTATTTGTCCTTTTGTGACGGAGATATTTCATTTAGCATAATGTCCTCCAGGGTCACCCGTTTTGTATAATATTGCATGAGTTCCTTGTTTTTCAATGCAGCATAGTATTCCATTGTGTGAATATACCACAGCTTCTCTATCCATTTGTTTGTTGATGGGCACTTGGGTTGTTTCCAACTCTTTGCTATTATGAACAAAGCCACAATAAACATGCTGGCAAATTTCCACAATTTTTAACAGAATCAATTATTTGTGTTTTGGCTTCAAAACATCACTTTGCTACTGGCACCTAACAACAACCACCACAACCTACTCCATTTAGTAGTTGTGTTCTCCTAAAAACCAAGCAAAACATCTTTCCATTTTTCCTTAATAGGGCAATTTAAGCTCTGGTGGCTTAGTGATAAGGAGTTACACTGCAACCTCCAGAGGCATGAGGCTCGAATCCACCTGCTCCAAGGGAGAGAAAGATGGACAGTCTCCTCCTGTGTGATTTACTGTCTCTAAAAATCCACTGAAGGGTCAGCTGTGGATTGTTTCCGATTCACCAGTAAATAACAAGAACATCACCACATAGTCATCATGTCAGTATTATTACTTAATATATTATAACCCATTAAGTTACTGCTAATTTGAATGCTGCTGTTGTCCCAGCTTTATCCAGGGGGACACTTTTTAGTCTAGTCCCAGGGTCCCTCTCAGTTTTTTTCTCTTTATCTCTGACACAAGTTCCATTACACCTTGTATTTTGATAGACCGTGTCCTGAAGTCAACAGTCTTTTCTTCAAGAACTCTGACTCCTTTTGTGGAGAAAAGCTTTTAGAGAAACAAAATCGAGCACAATATAAGCTCTGTATTACAGGAAGTGTCACTTAAATTCTCTAGCCAACAAAGCTAGAATATAGAAATACCATATACTTAACTGCCTTAATTCTGGTCTAAGATCACAGAGAGTTTCCCCCCTTACTTTCTCCCATTCATATTTGTATCCCCCTCAAGTTATTCTTAACAACATCACTCATGTGTTTCCGTACCTGAACTAACCACAATACATATTTACTCCCCTGGGTGGTGTTTGCATTGGGCAATCTCTGTTTGGCCTGGCCCTCTGGTGTATAGTTTAGGCTTGGCTCTGCGGGCAAAGTTGTGAGTGGTCAGATGGCTAACACGATAAGTTTTGACCTTTACCTGCTCCCCTGGCTCCTGCCTCAGCCCCAGCCCTGGCCTTGGCCCTTGCTTCTGGCCTCAGCCTTGGCCCTGAGCTTCAGTGTGACTCAGTTCTGGCTTAATCCTGGTGGGTCAGGTGATCTGGCCTCCATCAGAGCAGAATATAACGTAGGAAAAACAAACAAAGTACTGATACCTCAACAGTGGCCAATTAAAAACAATTTGGAAAATGACATGTAGACATTTACTTTGATTTAAAATCCATATTTATATTTATATACCTATTGTATCTGCCAACAGTCACTAGTCCCTTGGTGAATGGTGGATTGGGAAAAGAGAAATCTAGATCCTGGTATCCTCTGGCCCTGGGTATGATCTTGAGGAAACCATCCAGCTGTCTGGGTGAAAATGGGCTCAAGATAATTCAGATGATCCAGCAACAAATGGCTGGATTGGGAAATTGTGATACATTTACACGATAGAATACTATGCAGCACTCAGGAGTAATGATTTAAAAAATACTGCATAACATGGGAGAGGCTGGAGAGCATTATGCTGAGTGAAATAACTCAGTCTCATAAGGACAAATACTACAAAAGAGCATTATTGTAAGAATGGGAGGATAACTAGTAAGATGTGTACAAAAGTCCAAAGGGAGGAGAGGGTGAGGACAGTGGGGCTGAGAGTGGAGAGAGGGGAAAATCATGGGGTCATAGAGTTTGGTGGGTGGAGGGAGGAGGTGAAGGAATTAGGAGAGATCCTGTAGGGACCAGAAAAGGTAGGGTAATAATGGATATAGATCAATGATGATTGATTTTATAAAACACAATGCGTGGGAATGATTGTATGAAAAGCAATGTGAATGAGAGAATGTGTGAAATATGATGTAGATGAATAAAAACACAATGTATATGAATTCTATATATAAACCACATAAAATAAAAATAAATTTTAAAAAACAATTCAGGCCTAGGTGGGGGAATCCTTTTAGAGTGGAAGATTGAGAATCACATCACAGCACACATTAAAGTGGTATATTTTTTTTTTAAGTGGTATATTTTTTGCAGTGTAGAATTTATTTGTAGTAGAGGAATATTGGACAAAGACTAGTGCATGCCCTGGAATATCATACCACCACTTAAGGGACAAACTTTAGTATATATTGTTAAGTAAAAAAAGTCAAGATAAAAGATACACGTGTGCGCACACACACACACACACACACACACACACACACAGTTGTTCTGGAAGGAGGCACTGGTACTTGTGATTTCCAGGAAGGGAAAGTAGGTACCTGGAAGTCTGTGGTGAGAGAAAAGTTTTACACTCTTCTTCTCTAAGAAGCTTTGGTGGTTTAATGATAAGGAACTGTGTTTCTATTTCGAAGTCACACGGTTCGAATCCACCAGCTGCACTGCAGGAGAAAGATGAGCAGTCTTCTTTGGTAGAATTTACTGCCTCTGAAGACCTGCTGGAGTCAGCCATGCGTCAGTTCTGACTTGATGGTACACAACAGCTTCTTCACTGGGTGGCTCAAATGCTTTGTACTTGTCTCCCAACTAAAGGTTGAACGCTCCCACTGGTACAGTGGTAATCTACTTCCATGAGGATTTAAAGCCCCACAGCTGTCAAAAAACCCTCAGTTCTTCTGTAACATGTGGAGTCACCACATGTTGGAATTGACGTGACATGACTTGGGTTTGGTGTGATACACACAAAGCTGGTTGTTGTTGAATCGATTCAAACTCAGGGATGCCATTTGGAGTAGGACTGGGCTCCACAGGATTTTCATGGCGAAGCTAAGTGGCAGGTCTTTATTTTGAGGCACCTATTGGTAGATTTGAACCACAAATCTTTCAGCCAGCAGCCCAGCACTTAGAGCACTTAACCATTTTTACCACCCAAGGACTCCTGTGTGCATTTGTGGGTGAGAGAGGATCTATCTGTCTGGGTCTCACCAAATGCCCACAGCTTGACACAGCATCTGTTCCACGCAGGTGCCCAGTGTCTGCCAAACAGACAAGCCTACCGGTCAGACGCCTCTCAACTCACATTGGCGTCTAGGTCAAATGTAGGAGTTTGTGGGGTTGTTTTTGTTTTCTTTCTCACTCTTTTTGTAAAATAAAATTTTTTTAACTACACTCATAATTTCTTCTTCTTTGGTTCTCCAAACATGGCTTAGTAGTGAGGAAGGACTCCTAACCACATGTTACAGAGAAAAATGAGAATGAGAAGGTGGGAACTGTATGGGGGAGAGGAAATATTTCCTCCTTCAATTGACTGTGGACTACAGGGTTTAATGATTAAGGGAATAATTGTGACTAGGTTTACTTCTAGGCCTATCTGTTTTATAAGTCAGTGAGAGTTAACCATGGTAAGGACGGAGCCTTACCATAGTGTTATTAGGATAGTGGGGGAAACTAAAGGATTAATTAGTACGGGAAGGGTTTAAAGCAACATTTTTGGTCTATGGCCCAATAGCTTATTTAGCTGACCTTACTTATAGAATGTGGTGTAATGAATGGTAGCACAGAGATTCCCGATTTCTCAATTTTAAGCTCAAGCCCTAAGGTTCTAAAAAATAAGAGGGTTTGAACATCTTTGATTTATTCTAGTAAAGTTAAGTCTTTAATCAGATTTCTGTGTTTGTGGCAGGGTACAGGCTAGTCTAACAGGGATATGCATAATGCAAATCTGAGTGGTAAAAATGTTTTCAGAGGAGGTGTATGAGTTGGTTATATCCAAAACAGCTTGCTTTTGCTAACACCCCACAGTCCTAATGTGGCTGGCAGCTCTGTGCCAGGGACTGTGCTTGGAGCAGATTGAACATAGAGTTTGTCTGAGCATGCCATAACACAAATCCTACAGTTTGGTGGCCTTAAAGCACAGAAATGCATTCTGTCCAACTCAGGGCGTGACTTCTTTGTCTATTGTAGCTTCTAGGTCTTAAAGCATTTGCTGCAGAAGATCAAAGAATACAGCCTTCAACATGGATGACATCTCAACATGAAGACAAAAATCCTCTCCATTGCGTAATGTCACAATAGAAGATTGAAGTTGTCAACAATTTCATATTGCTTGGGTCCACAATCAGCATCCTTGGTACCAGCAGTCAAGAAATCATAAAATGTATTGCACTGGGTAAATCTGCTGTTCAAGGACCTCTCCAAGGCGTTAAGGAGAAATGATATCTTTTTAAAGACTAAAGTGCACCTGATGCAAACCACAGTCTTTTTAATTACTTACTGTGTACTTGACAGCTGGACAATGACTAAGGATGACAGAAGAATTGATGCCTTTGAGTTGTGGTGTTGGAGAAAAGTACTGAATGTCCCATGGACTGCCAGAAGAACAAAAAAGATAGATCTTGGAGAAAGTACAGCCGGAGTGCAGCTTAGAGTAAGGCTGGTGAAGCTTTGTTGCACATATCTTGTGCATAATAGGAGTGGCCGGTCCTTGGAAAGAACATCATGCCGGGAAAGGTCAGTAAAAGAAAGGAAGGCCTCAAAGAGATGGAGTGACACAATAACTTTAACAATGTTGTTGTTGTTGTTGTTGTTGTTATTATGTGCCATTGAGTCGCTTGTGACTCAGAGTGACCCTATGTATAAGAGTGACCCTATGTATAAGAGCCCTAAACGCCGTTCTATCCTGTGCCAACCTTGCCATCTCAAACGCACTTATTCCCACCACTCCACTCACAGAATCGATCCAGCTCATCGAGGGTCTTCCTCTCCTTCGCCGCCCCGCTGCTCTTCCAAACATGATGTCCCTCTCCAAGGACCAGTCCCTCCTTGCAACATGCCCAAAGTTTGTCAGACCAAGCTTCAGAATCCTTGACTCCAAGGAGCATTCTGGCTTCACCCTCTCCAGGACAA
>NW_006399996.1:2207632-2217703 GCF_000299155.1 Elephantulus edwardii | reverse complement strand
TAGACTCAAAGTCATATTTTGGTTGCCTTGGATTTGGTTTAATTTTCCTCAGCTTCAGCTTGAATTTGCATATGAGTAGTTGGTGGTCTGTTCCACAATGAGCTCCTGGCCTAGTTTTCACAGCTGATATTGAGCTTCTCCAGCAGTTCTTTCCACAGATGTAAAATCTAATATCTAATCTGACATAAGTAGAAAAGGTATTTGTTGAAGGCCATCAGCAACTCCCACAATCACCAGGAAGGTTGGAAAGACACAAAACAAGCCAGACCAAGGGAACCACGGCGTGAACCAGGCTCAGACTTCACTGCAGATCTGCCTTGGTGAGTCTGGCCCACCACAGGCCCATGGGATATAGATACACGGCCAGAACCACAGTGTCATGCGGGTGCCCCTGCTGCCCCCACAGCGGCTGCTCTACTTATCTTGCCACTTTGTCACGATAGCCCTCAGATCACCATTTGAGGAGGTACTGGTCCACCTGGCCCAATTTGGGTTCCATGGCACTTCCGTCAGCTGCAAGGTTTGCTGAAAATGGCGAGTGTCTAAGGATGGAGCCTCGGCTATGCATAGAAGTTCGACCATCTGTCAACATGATAGAACATTCCCCAGGTACAGAAATCAGATCCTGGGCAGATAAGTGACACCAAATGCCACAGCACACAACTGCCCTTGGGACTTTAGTAAATGCTAGCATCTGTTTATGTTTTATACTTAGTGCAGATGACACAACCTTGCTTGCTTAAACTGAGGTGGACCTGAACCACTTGCTGCAAAAGGTCAAGGACTGTAGTCTTCAATATGGATTGAATCTCAATATCAAGAAGACAAAGATTCTCACCATTGGGCCAATTGGCAGCACCTTGATGCATGGAGAAGAGATTGAGGTGGTTAGCAGTTACAGCTTGCTCGGCTCCACAATCAATACTCTTAACACCAGCAGTCAGGAAATCAAAAGACGAATTGCACTGGGAAAATTTGCCGTCAGAGACTTCTCCAAAGTATGGAAAAGCCACGATGTCAGCCTAGAAACTAAGCCTTATTCAGTTCATAGACTTTGCAATTACTTACTATGTGTCAGAGAGGTGGACAATGACTAAGGATAACATAGAATTGATGCCTTTGAGTTGTGGTGCTGGAGAAGTCTTGAACATAGCATGGACCACCAAGAAAACATGTAGGTCTGTCTTGAAGAGAGTGAAACTAAGTTTCTCCTTGGAGGCTAGGATCTTGGAGTTCCATCTCACATACTTTGGACATGTGGCCAGGAAAGACCAATCCTTGGAAAAGAACATTATGCTCAGAAGGGTGGAGGGACAGTGCAGGAGAGGAAGACCTCGGATGAAAAGGACTGATACAGTGATTGAGGCAATTGAAGTAGATGTGTGGGAGTCACTGAGACTGGCTTCAGAGCTGCTGCACATAGGGCCCCTATGGGTCACAGGTGACTTGATGAAATATAGCAACAGCAACAAAGTCATATTCTTCACGTGTTAGCCAGGTGTAAGTATGCACAGCCAAACCCACCCATAGCACAAGCAAAGCAAACAGGTGCACACCAGGCTGCTAAGCAGAGGCCGATGAGTTCTGCTCACAAGGTTCATGAGGCAGAGATAGTTCAGTGGCAGTTGAGAATTATCTGGCTGACACAAATGGTTGACAGCACTTGACTAGCCAGAAAGCTGATGGTTCTAGCCAGCATCGTGATAGATAAGAAAACATTGACATTGTCAACAATTTCATCTTGCTTGGATCCACAATCAACACCCATGGTACCTGCAGTAAGAAATTGTAAGATATATTGCACTGGGAAAAATCTGCCCTCAAGGACCTCTCCAAGGTGATAAGGAACAATGATGTCAGTGTGAAGACTAAGGTGCACTTGTATGGGAAGCCAAACTTTATACCAAATATTATATGAAAACCCTTGTTCAGGAATTGAAGGAATTACAGATATATAAGATAGGATTTCTCTTGTGGCAGATCCTTGAAAATGAGCTGTTTGTTCCCTGCAAGACAGGAGACAGCAAGGGGTCCCTTACAGAGGAAGTGTTACTTCCTGAGCTAGAATTCACCCTGAGGCATGAAGGTTAATAGTTAAGGGTAAACCAAATTCTTGCATTTGTGAACCCCTCCTTCCTAAGTCAAGCAGAAGGTTTTCAATAGAAAGAGCTTGGCTTCATTTGCATTGAATTCTCTTTGTGATTTACAAGCTTGGCTTGGGGGCTTCAGTTGAGAACTGCTGGCCCAGTGTTTTATGCTCTCTGCTCTATCACATTCCTGGCTGTTTGTCTCTTTATTAATAATTATAAAATTATTCCATTCTTTGGGACCCTTGGTCTGCAACACACTTGACTCCAACCATGGTCTTTTTAATCACTTGCTACGCATCTGAAAGTTGGACAATGACTGAGGATAACAGAAGAATCGATGCCTTTGAGCTGTGATGTTTGAGAGGAGTACTGAATGTCCCATGGACTGCCAAGAGAACAAATGAATGTTTTGGAGAACATGCAGCCAGTTTGCTCTTTGGAAGCAAGGATGGTGAAGCTTCATCTCATATATTTTGAATTTATTGTTAGGAGGGGCCGGTCTTTGGAAAATGACATCATGCCTGGGAAGGTAGAGGGTCAGTGAAAAAGAGAAAGACCTGCAGTGAGAGACATGGTGATTGCTACAATGCATTCCGGTATGAGGATGGCAGCCCTGCCCCTGGGGCCATGGCTAGATCCTAGAACTCAAGCTCTCTGGCTTCCTGATGCTCCTGGTACATCTGGTGGTTGTTATCACTTTGTTCTTGTCCATCCAGGCCAGCCTGCCTGTCACCTTCACCCCTGAGGAGTGGAGCAGGCTATGCAGCTGGTCCTGTCACCCTAGGCCTCACTGCAGTGAGTCATCAGCTTCTTAGGAATTTCCACGTTCAGCAGCACCCAGAGCCTTATCTTCTGAGCCGCTGGGCACACAGCAGTGCACAGCAGACCTGTCCTTCATATTCCACTGCTGGGGGTGCACCACGTCCAGCCATATTTTTGTCTTCTGCAGCACGCTCCCAGCCATCACTGAAATGGCATTATTCATCGCTGTCTTTGGACTGAAAAAGAAGCCTTTGTGATCACCGTCATGAGGGGAAGGGCGGGACGAGGCTGGAGGAACAAGGGGTAAGGGCTCACATGCATAGATTTCCTTTCACACCCTGAAAAGCACCCAGCAGAGGAGATCAGTGCTGGAATAACTGTCACTGAGGCTGGGATTCACATTTTATTTACTATTTATGATATATTTTATACTAAGACCAAGACATTAAAAATTTTGTATAGAATCACCCGTGAGAAATGTGTCATTCCCAGCAAGAAAAGAAAATACAAACTCCAGGAGGTAAGTGGTGTACATTTACATTGTCGCAAAGATGAGATGGCAAGGAGGGGCAGAAAGTTCGATAAATGGCAACATGACAAATGCTAGAAATATTGTAATGTGAGAGTTGTGACCAGTGGCACAAAACAGTTTGTACAAAAATTGTTAAATAAGAATCTAATTTGTGGTGTACACTGTCATCTACAAAAGAAATGATGAGGAAGGCACAGAACAGGGCACGGTCCAGATCAATGGTTCACGGGGCCACTATGAATCATACTCAACCCCGCAGCACCTAAATGCAACAGCATTCTTGGTAGAGGAGCCCCTGGGTGCGGCAAATGGTTAACACCCTAGATGCAAACCAAAAGACTGGAAATTCAGTCCACCAGAGGCACTGTGGAATAAAGGTGGGTGATCCACTTCTGAAAGGACTATCAGCCACTGAGAACCCTGGAGCGCACATTGGGAGCAATGTTCAGAGTCAACTTCACAGCAGCTGATGGCGGCAGTGGTGGTAGACAGCCGGTAGTTGAGGGTAGTCAGGGTTTAAGATGTAGAAACCTCACGTGTCTCTAAGCAGAAGACACGGTCTAACTTCCTGGTGGGGACAACTCCTGCTCAGCCAACACCACTCTGATCCTGAACAGGCTACAGTGGAGGTTCTAGACTAAAAGCAGGAGGAGAGGCCTGGTGCCCAACCTCCGAAAAACCAGTGTAAATCACAATCTGTGGTTGTTGATTGCTGTCAAGTCGAGCACTACACATAGCAACCCTATGCAAAAAAGGACTGAAGCCTTTCTATAACTATTGTCATTTATCAAAGTTCATAGAGTTTCCAGAGTGGCATGTTATTTAGGAAGTGGATGCCACTCCTGCTTCCAAAAACCATAATCTAGCAGATCCTAATAATCGAGTTCCCATGAAAGAGAACTGGGCAGAGTTTTGTTGCATTGTGCATGAGAACACAGTGAACCAGGGAGGGGTGGGGGGAGGGACTTAGACAACATTTAACAAAGAAATGTATTGGAAGAATTTCATTTTCATCTAGAACTTCGGTGAAAATAAGTATGAAAAATCTGGTTCCGGTCCTGGCAGGTGAAGACAGAGAGTAATTGTCTCTTGATCTCCGCTGAGCAGCAGTTTGAACATTAGCTTTTGTTTCAGGAGGTAATCCTCCTGAGATAATCTTTGTGAGTTGGGTTTAGGAACGTTTGGGAGTCTCCTGGTTACATGCTCTACTTTGTCCTTCAAAATTAAAACTGTAGCCAACACTTGGAACCATGAAAGCCTCTCTTTTTCTGCTTTCAACAATGACCCATGGATGATGTTGCAGCTTTGAAAAATTTTGACACAAAGTGGACAAAAGCAATTTCTTAGCGTTTTTTCGCAGCACATTCTCAGACATGTTTCTACACAGGAACAAATGATGATGATCTGAGCCGAAAACCCTGGAAAATGAAGGGCCTTTCTCAGAAGCCTGAGGCTGTAATAAAGTCCGATCTGTGCGCAATAAAGGTTCAGAATTTGAGAACAGTGGAGAATCTCCAGGGTGGGTCAGGAACTTTGGAGACCACAGATGTAGGAAGCTGGCAATGCAGGCAAGCCATGTGACTTCCCACCCCTTTCCTCCTTTCTTCTCAAATTTCAAATGGTGCTTGCTGTGGTTTATAAATCAAAGCTTTTAGACTTTAGAGCTGCTCAGGCATTTAAAGTTGGTGTGAACCTGTGTTCAGATTGTCTCTGTTGTCCAAAATAGAAGTCATAAGGAAAACAAATAGCTTTTCTTTCTCAGACGTCATACAAATATGAAGAAAAGTAGTCTTAGATGTCATCCTCATTTCATCCCATGAAGGGAAGGTTTCTTGTGCTTTATCATTAAGAATGTGGTCTCCTGTGCTTTAACTGAACTGACACCAACAAGAACTGACTCACAGCTGACTCTCCAGCAGGTTTTCAGAAGCAGTAAATTGCACTAGACCACCCGAGTTACCTTAAAATGCTTTAATAGATCATTCTTATCATGCTAAAAAAGTAA
Source organism: Elephantulus edwardii (assembly GCF_000299155.1). NCBI lineage: Eukaryota > Metazoa > Chordata > Mammalia > Macroscelidea > Macroscelididae > Elephantulus > Elephantulus edwardii. The sequence continues at coordinate 2,212,314 of NW_006399996.1, read as the reverse complement.
TATTTTATTCAAGGGAATGATTTTTAATCAAATGCACTTTTGCATTTATTGATATAATAATTTGCATTTCTCTACTTTATTTTTTTTTATTTCTCTACTTTAATCTTAAGCCCCTGAATTATATTTCTAAAAATTGACTTTTTACACTGTGGGGGCTGTGATGGGGGAGTGGTTTACAAAATTTGATTTATCTTATATCTTGGTTCATACCGTTGTTTTCCGTTCATGATTTTCACTTTGTTTCCTTTGTTTAATTTTAAAATAAAGTCATTTCCTGCTTGTTTTGTTGTACTGTGGTGCCTTGCATGCTCTTGTGGTGATGGAGGCAATGTCAATATCTCAGATATCAGCAGGGTCATGCACAGTGCTGGGCAGATTTCAGTGGACTTTCCAGACTGAAATAAACCAGAGAGAAGGACTGGCAATCTACTTGTGAAAATGTTGTTGTTGTTATGTATGGTCAAGTCAGAACTGATTCGTAGCTGACTCTCCAGTTTTCTGAAGCTGTAATTGCCTGGGAGAAGATAGCACATTTTCCTCTCACAGAGTAGCTGGTAGATTAGAACTGTGTTCTTCTGGGTTGGCAGTGCAACTCCTTATCACTAAGCTACCGAAACTCCCTCCTGAAAAAATTGTCCAAGGGAGCACTGGTTGGCCTAGTGTCAAGAAGCTGTGCTGCAATCCCAAAGACATGTGGTTCCAATCCACCAGATGCTCTGCTGGAGAAGGAAGGACAATCTCTTCCAATGCCAATCAGATCCGATTCAACAGTCCATGAAAAAAAAAATTGTCCAGCAAAAACTTTATAAATAGCCACAGAATAATGTCTGATTTCTGTAAGACAAGCTCTTGAGGATGGAAGACCCTCAACTAGGTTTGAATTGCACCCTCAAACTGCAGTCTATGGAAATGACCAAGACTAGTGAGCATGTCTGGGGTTGCATCTGTCAGTTAAAGCATGTCAATTGAAATCTACTCCTGGGGCCTTATTTTCTGCCATTGCCTTTAGCTCAGCTTCAATGTCTTCGTTTATTACCATTGGCCTGTGTGATCATATTATTTGTTGTTGTTGTTACAGGCCGTCGAGTCGCTTGCTACTCTTAGTGACCCTATGTACAACAGCCCTAAACCCTGCTCTATCCTGTGCCAATCACACCGTCTCGGATACACCCATCCCGATTACCCTAGTCACTGAATCAATCCACCTCATAGAGGGCCTTCCCCTCCTGCGCCGTCCCTCTACCCTCCCAAGCATGATGTCTCTCTCCAAGGACCTGTCCCTCCTTACAACATGTCCAAAGTATGTCAGACGAAGCCCCAGAATCCTTGCCTCCTAGGAGCCACCTGGTTTAACCCTTTCCAGGATGAATCTGTTTGTTTTCTTGGCAGTCCATGGTACATTCAATACTCTCTCCAGCACCACAGCTCAAAGGCATCAATTATCCTTTTATCATTCCTACTCATTGTCCAACTCTCTGATGCATAACAAGTGATAGCAAAGACCATAGCCTGTATCAGACATACCTTAGTCTCCAGAGTGACACCATTGCTCTTCAGTACCCTGGAAAGGTCCCTAACAGCAGACTTTCCCATTGCAATACATTTTTTTATTTCCTGGCTACTGGTGCCAAGATTGTTGACTGTGGAGCCAAGCAGACTAAAGTTGTTAACAATCTCAATCTCACCATCTATCCTGATGCTGCCAATTGGTCCAGTGGTGAGAATCTTTGTCTTGATATTGAGCCTCAATCCATACTGAAGGCTGCAGTCCTTGACGCTCTGCAGCAAGCGTTTCAGGTCCTCCTCAGTTTCAGCAAGCAGGGTTGTGTCATCTGCATAACATAGATTATTAATAGATCTTCCACCAATCCTGATGCTACACTTCTCCTCATAGAGCCCAGCCTCTCGGATAATCTGTTCTGCATACAGGTTGAAAAGGTATGGAGACAGGACACATCCCTGGCATACACCTTTCCCAATTTTGAACCATGCAGTGTTTCCCTGCTCTGTTCTGATGACTGCCTTTTGGTCCAAGTTTAGCATTAGTACAATCAAGTGTTCTGGGATTCCCATTCTTCTCAGAGTCAGCCACAGTTTGTTATGGTCCACACAGTCAAACGCCTTTGCATAGTCAATGAAACACAGATAGACCTTCTTCTGGTAGTCCCTGCTTTCAGCAAAGATCTATCTAACATCAGCTACAATATCCTTAGTACCATGACCCCTTCTAAACTCAGCCTGGACTTCTGGAAGCTCTCTGCTGATGTGCTGCTGTTCTAGTTGTTTTTGGATAATCTTTAGTAGAATTTTGCTTGCATGTGAAATTAATGTTATTATAGTTCCCACACTCTGTTGGATCACCCTTCTTCGGAATGGTAACAAATATAGATCTCTTCCAGTCAGTTGGCCAAGTGGTTGTTCTCCAGATTTCTTGGCACAACTTGGTGATCACATCCAGGGCAGCATCTGTTAGCTGATATATGTCAATTGGTACTTCATGAAATATTTCAGTGTTGCCCAACTCTTTTTGATACAATGACTGTGTCTTCCCTCTATCTTCTTTTAATGATTCCTGAATCATTCAAACTTTTGTCTATAACATCTGTCCATAATTGCAACTTGAGGCTTTGTTTTTCAATTCTTTCAGCTTGAAAAATGCTGAGTGAGTTCTTCCCTTTTTATTCTCCAACTCCAGCTCCCTGCACATTCTATAACAATACTTTTCTTGGTCTTCTCGGGCAGTGTTTTGTTTCTTTTTTTAAAAAAATACTTTAACTTTATTGAACAACGGAGAGTTTTTAAAGTCTTCTATTCAGCTCCCTTATTTCAGCATCTTTTCCCTTTGTTTTGGCTTTTTTACACTTGAGTGCAATTTTTAGAGTCTCTTCTGACTTCTATTGTGTTTTTTTCTTTCACCTCTGTCTTTAAAATGACCTTTTGCTCTCTTCATGATATCCTTGATGTTATTTTACAACTCAACTGATCTTCAATCACTGATGGTCAATGTCGCGTTCCAAACCCGCCCGCGGGATGAAAAGAACGCACACACGACACTGGGATTCGGGATTCACTACAGCTGAAAGCTTCTTTATTGTGGTAAAATGGCGGCCGCAGCGCCGCCACTTCCTCCTCCCAGCCCCTTATATACCCTTTACCTCATAGCTTCTATGCTTAATTTCTATTGGTTCTTACTATCTATTCCTATTGGTTTATAACTATCTATTCCTATTGGTCTATAACTTCCTATTCCTATTGGTCTATAACTTCCTATTCCTATTGGCCTATAACTACTTATTCCTATTGGCCTATAACTACTTATTCCTATTGGTCTATACTTACTTATTCCTATTGGTCTATACTTAACTCTAACTCTCCAATCAATTTTTGCCACAATTGCCGTTGCCATTCATGCTTCCTGACACGTCAGCACCTGCAGCTCCTGCAGGTCAATGCTTAAAATTTATTGTTAAGATGATTTTTAAATTTTGGGTTTTTTTCTTTTTTTAAAATTATTTTTGTGTGTGTACAGTCAAATCAGATCTAACTGGTACAGGAGATTGTTCCTCCTTCTCTAGCAGAGTGTTAAGATGATTTTTAAAGGGGGGCTCTGGTGGCCTAGTGGCAAGAAGCTGCAACTACAATCCCAGAGTTGCACAGTTCGAATCCACCAGATGCTCTGCCGGGGAAGGAGAGGCAATCTCCTCCTGTACCAGTCAGATCTGATTTGACGGTACATGCACAAAAAAATAATAAATTTTTAAAAAAGATGATTTTTAAATACAGGTGAGATAGACTTAAGATCATGCTTTGGTTTTTGTGGACTTGTTTTCATTTTCTTCAGCTTCAGTTTGAATTTGCTCATAAGTAACTGATGGTCTGTTCTACAGTCAACAAAGGAGTTATATATCTTTTTCTTTTTAAAAATGTTTCATTTGGTAAACCCCTTTCCCCATCCCCACTAACTGAATGTTGTTGTTAGGTGCTTTCAAATCAATTCCAGCTCGTACTGGCTTTATGTAAAAGACTAAATGTTTTCCAGTCCTGTACTGTTCTCAAAGTAGTAGTTTGATCCCATTATTGAGACATACTGAATCTATTTGCATGTCTTCCTCTCTTTTGTTGACTCTATTTTGCCTACCTCAGTGTCCTTTTTCAGGGGTTGGTCCCTCCTAATACTCGAAGTAGGAGATACAGTCTTAATCATCCTGCCTTCTAGGGAGCATTCCAACTTTTTATAAGACAGATATGTTCATTCTTTTGCGAGTCCATGTATAGTCAATATTCTTCACCAATACAAAAAATCAAATATTCTTTTCCTCATTTTTTTCTTTCATATTGGCATACAAAATTTGTATACATTGTGTATCATTCAAGTATATTACATTTCGCATATTCCTACATTCACATTGTGAGTTAAGTGATCACTCATGTACATTGTATTTTATAAAATTAATAACTATTGATCCATACCTACTATTATCCCATCTCTTCAGATCTCCATTGGATCTTTCCTAATTCCTTCACCACCCCCACACCCCACTCCACTCTATTTCTTCCCCTCCCCATGCAAGGATTTAAATTCTTTTGCATAGTCAGTAAAGCATCAAGATTCTAGATGAGAAAATTTCTTTTTTAATATTCTTATGTGACTGAGATATTTCACTCAGTATAATGTCCTCCAG
>NW_006399996.1:2205245-2206824 GCF_000299155.1 Elephantulus edwardii | reverse complement strand
CTTGGATGTCAGTTATGGTCTCTTTAGGGTATATTCCCAGTAGTGGAATTTCTGGGTCAAATGGTATTTCTATTTCCAACTTTTTGAGAAAGCGGCATATAGCCTTCCATAGTGGCTGCACCTTTTTACACTCGCACCAACAGTGAAAAAGGGTTCCAGTTTCTCCACAACCTCACCAGCATTTGTTGTTTGCTGTTCTGTTAAATTTTGCTATTCTTACTGAGGTGAGATGATATCTCCTAGTTGTTTTGGAGAAAATTTATTTCTTTTTTTTTAAATTTTGTGTGTGTGTGTGTGTACCGTCAAATCGGATCTGACTGGTACAGGAGGAGATTGTCCCTCCTTCTCCGGCAGAGCATCTGGTGGATTCGAACCGTATACTTCTGGGATTGCAGTGCAGCTTTTTGCCACTAGGCCACCAGAGCTCCCCTGAGAAAATTTATTTTAAAACATTTTTTTAATCACAACTGAGCTATTTCTAATAGAAATATTCCTGCACAGGTAAAAAAAGATATAAAAACTTAATCAAGGACTTAGATTGGAAAGTGAGTACTAAAGTAAATTTTTCTATCAAATATTCCTATAAAAAGTGGTGACCTTGAGGGAACTCGGGTGGCCTAGTGGCAAGAAGCTGCACTGCAATACAAGAGATATGCAGTTCAAATCCACCAGACACTCTGCTGGAGAAGGTGGGGCAATCTCCTCCTGTACCAGTTAGATCCAATTTGACGGTACACACACACACAAAATAATAAAATTAAATTAAAAAAAAACAACAAAAACACAAAAACCAAAAACAAACCACAACTGGTGACCTTGAGTTTTACCCAGATTCTTCTCTGGGATACAGGTGACAGGAGACAAAGCTCAGGGCTCTTGTGAAAGAATCTAATAGGAGGTGTCTGCATATGGTTGAAGTTCCTACAACCTCAGTGCGATGGAATCCTAGAAAACAAAGTTAGAAACTCATTCTAAATGTTGTTGTTGTTGTACATACCATAGCTGACCCTTCAGTCAATTTCCAGAGGTGGTGTAACTGCAGAAGAGGAGATTACCCATCTTTCTCTCATAGAGCAACAATATGTCTTTGTGTTGTCACATTATTGAATGTCCCATGAACTGCAAAAGGACAAACAGGGATGTCTTGGTGAAGGTGCAGCTAGAGTGCTCCTTAGAGGCAAGGATGATAAGGCTTTGTCTCACATACTTTGAGCATATTGTTAGAAGAGGCCTTGGAAAGGGACATCAAGTTTGGAAAGGTGAAAGAGAAGACACCAATGAGGTAGACTGACACAATGACTGTAGGAAGGGCTCGAGATACTGATGATGGTTCAGGATAAGAAAGGGTTCAGATCTGTTTTTCATAGAATTATGAGTCGTACTTGACTTCAAGTCGCATGGTTCAAAATAGGGAAGGGTGTACGCCAGGGATGCATCCTGTCTCCATACCTTTTCAACATGTATGCAGAGCAGATAATTCGAGAGGCTGGGCTCTATGAGGAGAATTGTGACATCAGGATTGGTGGAAGATCTATTAACAATCTCCGTTATGCAGATGACACAACCGTGCTTGCTGAAA
>NW_006399996.1:2201031-2201545 GCF_000299155.1 Elephantulus edwardii | reverse complement strand
ATTTTGAACCATGCAGTGTTCCCTTGTTCTGTTCTGATGACTGCCTCCTGTTCTAAGTATAGGTTTAGCATTAGCAAGATCATGTGTTCTGGTATTTCCATTCTTCTCAGAGTGAACCACAGTTTGTTATGATCCACACAGTCAAACGCCTTTGCATAATCAATGAAACACAGATAGACAGTTCTCTGGTATACCCTGCTTTCAGCCAAGATCCATCTAACATCAGCTACAATATCCCTAGTACCACGACCCCTTCTCAACCCAGCCTGGACTTCTAGTAGTTCTCTGCTGATGTGCTGCTGTTCTAGTCATTTTTGGATAATCTTCAGTAGAATTTTGCTTGCATGTGAAATTAATGTTATTGTTCTATAGTTTCCACACTCTGTTGGGTCACCCTTGTTTGGAATGGGAACAAATACAGATCTTTTCCAGTCAGTTGGCCAAGTGGTTGTTCTCCAGATTTCTTGGCACAGCTTGGTGAGCACATCCAGGGCAGCATCTGTTAGCTGAAATA
>NW_006399996.1:2194077-2200931 GCF_000299155.1 Elephantulus edwardii | reverse complement strand
CTTTGTCATCCCGTGCTGCCTTTTGAAATCTTCTATTCAACTCTTTAGTATCTTGAATTCTTCCTTCTGCTTTGGCTTCTCTGTGCTCCAGTGCAATTTTCAGAGTCTCCCTGACATCCATATTGGTCTTCTCTTTCTCTTCCTTCTTTGCAGTGATTGTTTGCACTCTTCCTGGATGATACCCTTGATATCCTCCCACAACTCATCTGGTCTTCGCTCATTAGTGTTCAGGGTCTCAAACCTGTTTCTGAGATGGTTCTGAAATTCAGGTGGGATAGACTCAAAGTCATATTTCGGTTCCCGTGGACTTGGTTTAATTTTCCTCAGCCTCAACTTGAACTTGTGTATGAGTAGTTGGTGGTCTGTTCCACAATGAGCTCCTGGCCTAGTTTTCACAGCTGATATTGAGCTTCTCCAGTGGTTCTTTCCACAGATGTAATCAATCTGATTCCTATGCATACCATCAGGCGAAATCCATGTATATAACCTGCGTTTATGTCTCTTAAAAAATGTATTTGCAATGAATAAATCATTGTGCAAAATTCAATCATCCTCTCTCCACCTCCATTTCTGTCACTGAGTCCACGTTTTCCATGTTTTCCAACTACTGAATCTTCTTTTCTGTTCCCAACTTTTGCATTCTAGTCACCCATTATTATCCATGCATCTTGATTGCATGTTTGATTGATCTCCCACTGTAAAAGTTGGTAAAAATCTTCTATTTCCTCTTCCTTGGCTCTGATTGTTGGTGCATGTATCTGAGTGATAGTGGTATTCACTGGACTTCCTTGTATGCTTATGAATATTATCCTGTCACAATATTGTACTTCAAGATGGATATAGCAATGGCTTTCTTAACTATGAAAGTAACTCCTTTTTTCCTCACTTTTTCATCTCCAGAGTAATATATCACATGATCATCTGACTCAAAATGCCCCATGCCAGTCCATCTCATGTCCCCAATGCCTGTTGTTGTTGTTGTTGTTGTTGTTGTTGTTGTTGTTGTTGTTGTTATGTGCTGTTGAATCGCTTGGGACTCATAGCGACCCTATGTACAACAGCCCTAAATCCTGCTCTATCCTGCGCCAACCACACTGCCTCTGAAACACCCATCCCTATTACCCCAGTCACTGAATCAATCCTCCTCATAGAGGGTCTTCCTCTTCTGTGCTGTCCCTCCACCCTCCGAAGCATGATGTCCCTCTCCAAGGACCTCTTCCTCCTTACAACATGTCCAAAGTATGTCAGAGGAAGTCTCAGAATCCTTGCCTCCAAGGAGTAGCCTGCTTTAACCCTCTCCAGGATGAATCTGTTTGTTTTCTTGGCAGTCCATGGTACATTCAATACTCTCTCCAGCACCACAGCTCAAAGGCATCAATTCTCCTATCCTCCTTAGTTATTGTCCAAATCTCTGATGCATAACAAGTGATTGCAAAGACCATAGCCTGTATCAGACGCACCTTAGTCTCCAGAGTGACACCATTGCTCTTCAGTACCCTGCAGACCCTAGTATGTCAATATTTATGCGTCCCATTTCTTCCTCAACAATATCTAATTTTCCTACATTCATGGTTCTCACATTCCATGTCCCAATCACTAGTGTCTGTTTACAACTGTTCCTCTTCCTTTGTATTTCCATACCTGAAAGCTCAACCTCAAGTTATCCTTTCTGTTATCTACATGTGTTCTGTTGTACATACGGTTTTCGGAGGCCTGCTATCTCAGAAGTGGATGGCCAATCCTTCTTTCTAGTCTATCTTAATCTGAATGTTCAGATTTAAAGAAGTACCAGACACACCAGGGTTTTACAGAAAAGTGAAAGATATATCCCTTATTGTGGAGTTAACCATTTGTACCGGTGTTGTCCCTGCCCTTGGCACATGTGTCTTTACCCACTTATTTTCCTGCTCCCCCATCTGCTAGGATACCCATCCAGTTCTACCCACTCCCTTCAACATCTATCTCCCATTGTCCTGCCCTTGATCTGATAGCTTTTATCTGAAGCTTCCTTGGCTTCTGTGATTCCAAGTATGTCGACTTCTGACAGTTTCTTATTCTGTGACCAGTGTCTCTGAAGTTCAGTGGCAATACTTTCTGAGCAAAGGTGATGTGTCCTGTAGAACTGAGATGTGGACAGGGGGTTTCAAGGTCCCTTGGTGTCCCTCCTCTCTGCCAGGATTTCTTTCTTTCTCTGTCTATGGGGCCTTAGAACGGATCCTGCACGGTCTTGGGGAGTTCAGGGTATATAATTTTTTTTTGTTTGAAATTTAAAGATTATCTCAGGAAATAGTTTCAGGGTTTTACCAGACTCTGTAAAGTGTACAATCCATGAACATTTGTTATTTTCTTCTGCACTTTCCTCTTTTTGATCAGGATTCTTCTATAGAATTATTATTATTGTTGTTATTATTATTATTGTCATTAATTTATTTTTTGCGTGTGTACCATCAAATCGGATCTGCCTGGTACAGGAGGAGATTGTCCCTCCTTCTCCAGCAGAGCATCTGGTGGATTTGAACCATGTACCTCTGGGATTGCAGTGCAGTCTTCTATAGAACCTTTGAGCAAAGTATTTTTTCATAATTTCCAGGCACTAGTCAAGTTCTTCTGGTCTTCTGATAAATAGGCATTTGTTCATGGTGGCGATTAGCCACACATTCCATTACTTTCTCCTCTTCCTCCCTTTCCTTTCTCTCTTACTCTAAGGTATTAGAGAATAATTGTATCTTGAGTAGCCATTTTCACTCTCTTAAGACCCAAGGCATTATTCAATGTGATAGAACACACTAATCTAATTTCTGACAGCCCATGAAACCATACTCTAAACCACCAAATCAAAGAGCAGTCCCCAGGTGCAGTCTCAGTAGCTAATAAGGATGTTCAAGGCTATATTTTTTCCAATTTTACCAGGCCTTTCTTCCAAGGCATCAGCCTCCTCCAACCCTGAAATTAGCCACAAAGTAAATGTTTGAACCACCTTGGGAGTCCAAAGTTGTTCATATCATCATGCTGTTTCTTATCTGTTTAATTTATGATGTTTCTGGAGTTATGGCCTCATCTTATTCCCTGCATTACTTTCCTTCTCTGTTTTCCTTTCAATTAGCAAACCTTTAACTATATTGATTTTATTCTATGCTTGTAGTTTAATTAGTAATTTTCTGCTATTGCACTCTATTTTTTACATATACACACTTTGGATTTGTTTTGCTATTATTATTTTTAGCAATTTAATAAAACAAGTGAAATAGATTTATTACATGGCTGGCGAAAGATTGAGATAGGTCGTGCAAAGAGTTTGAGAGAAAGAGAGAAGAGTGGGAGAGTCCTCCAGGACAGACACCGTGGAGCCAAATCTTATAGCAAGCTGCCAGCAGGAAAAGAGAAAAAGGAGTCTGTTCTCCTGTTATTTTAATGTGCCTATTATTCTGACCATGTTAGCTTTCCACTGTTATACACTAATTTAAAAAATTGAGAGAAAAACAATGATCTTTTCTATTTAATTGCTTATTGATTGTTTCCTAAACTCTTCAATCCTTCCTGAGAGTCTGAATCCTCTTGTGGGGTCATTTCCCTTCATCCTGAAGAACTTCCTTTAGAACTTACAGAGCAGGACTGTTGGCAACAAATAGTCTTTTTCTTTTAGGCAAACATTTTAACATTTTATCAGGAGGCACCCTGGTCGTGTGACACATTATCTGCTGGATTGCTAACAAAGAACTCAACCGTTCATATTTGTTGGGCAGGACAAAGATGAAGCAGTGCTTGTTTTCCTGGATTTACAGCCTCAGAAGCCTGCGGGAGGGCCACCTGGAGTTGGAACAGACTCACTGGCTATGACTTTTTTGAGTCTTGTCTGACATCTTCACTGAACATAGAATCTTGGGCTGGCAGGCTTATATTCTTTTCTACAACATTGTTGGTTACGTACCATTGAATTGGAACCAACTCATAGCTCACCCTTCAGCAGGTTTTCAGAGGCCTGAAAGGAGATTGCCCATAGTCCTTCTTTTTAGCATTTTCAAAATGTCCTACTATCTTCTGGCTTCATAGGGGGTTTTTTTGTTTATAGACTTGAGTATTTTCCCCCTCATGGTTTGTTGTTGGTTTTGTGTTGGGTTTTTTTCCACTAAATACTTCCAAGGTTTTTCTTTCTCTCTTCTTTTTACTTCAATTTGACTGCAGTGAGCCTAGGCATAATTTTATTTCTATTCTGTTTGGGATTCTCTGGATTTTTTGAAATGCAAATTTATGTTTGGAAGTAGGAATGGCATCTTCTTCCTAAATAGCACACCTCCAGAAACCCTATGAACTTTGACAAATGTTTATAGTTGTAGGGAGACTTCAGGCCTTTTGTTCAGGGGGTACCTATGAGTTGTGCTTGACTCGAGGGCAATCAACAGCAACAACAACAAATTTATGTACTTAGGAAATTTTCAGATATTATTTCTTTAAAAAGCTTTCCCCTGCCCTGCTGTCCTCCTGGTAGTCCAATTATACATGACTCTTATTGCAACATCTAGGTTCATTCAGCTCTACACTTTATAAAAGCTTCTTTTTTTTTTTTAAATTTTATTTTTATGTGTGTGTGTGTGTGTACCATCAAGTTGGATCTGACTGGTACAGGAAGAGATTGTCTCTCCCTCTCCAGCAGGGCATCTGGTGGATTTGAACCACTCACCTCTGGGATTACAGCTTCTTGCCACCAGACCACCAGAGCTTGCCTAGTTTCTTTTCTTTAGAAGTTATCTTAATGATCACTAATTAAGTGTTCTCTGTCATCTGTATTATGCTACTAAACTGTTGTTATGTGCTGTTGAGTCACCTGCAACTCATAAAGACCCTAAGTTCGGCAGCTCTGAAGTCTGCCCTGTCCTGAGCCAGTTTAACTGATTCCGACATACCTACTCTTATTGCCCCCGTTACTATGTCAGTCCATCTCATCCAGGGTCTTCCTCTTCTGCATGGTCCTTCAATCCTTCTGAGCATGATGCCCTTCTCCAAGGGACTGGTCCCTACTGGTCAAATGTCCAAAGTATGTGAGATAGAGCTTCAAAATCCTAGTCTCCAAGGAGAAACTTGGTTTCACCCTTTCCAAGACAGACTTAATTGTTTTCTTGGTGGTCCATGACATGTTCAAGACTCTTTTCCAGTACTACAACTCAAACTTATTGATTCTTCTTCTGTCATTCTTAGTCATTGTCCAGTTCTCTACTGCATAGCAAGTAATCATTTAGCTACTATTCAACAAAATGTTATTATATCACTTACAACCAGGAAAGGATGAAATAGATGACTGGGACCTTCTAAGGATCAAATCCTTATGCACATCCAAAAACTTCTTCAACAGGGAAGCCACAGACTGGGGAAAAATATTTGGTAATGACATGTCTGATAAGGGACTTATATCTAGAATTTATAGGATACTCCAGCACCACAACAAGATAAAGGCAAACAACCCAATTGCAAAATGAGCACAGGATATGTACAGACACTTCACCAAAGAAGACATTTCATGTGGCGAACAAACACATAAAGAAATGTCAAAATCCCTAGGTCTAAGAGAGATGCAAATCAAAACAACTATGAGATATCATCTCACCCCAGTAAGAATAGCAAAATTTAACAGAGCAGCAAGTAACAAATGTTGGCAAGGTTGTGGATGCTAGAACCCTTATTCACTGTTGGTGGGAGTGTAAAATGGTGTAACCACTGTGGAAAGCAGTATGGTGCTTTCTCAAAAAGTTGCAAATAGAGATACCATTTGACCCAGCAATTCCACTACTGGGAATATACCCTAAAGAAACCATAACTGCCACCCAAGCAGATATATACACACCCATGTTTATCGCGGCTTTGTTCACAATAGCAAAGAGTTGGAAACAGCCCAAGTGCCCATCAACAAATGAATGGATAGAGAAGCTGTGGTATATTCACACAATAGAATATTATGCAGCTCTGAAAAGTAAAGAACTCATGAAATACAAAAAATGAGTGGCCATGGAAGACATGCTGAATGAAATATCTCAGTCACAAAAAGACAAATACTGTATAATGCTACTGTTATAGAACAGGACTGATATGGAGGTTGGGAGGAAATGAAGAAAAGAAGGGATAAATAATGTACACAGCACTGAAACAGATGAGGGAGAGAACTGTATAGAAGGAACATATGAATAGGTATTATTGGCATGACAAGAGTTCGAAATAAGAGTTTCATAGAAAAGTGGTTGGGGGGGGGGGAACGACAACTCTATAACAATGAAAAAACTTTTTTTCCAAAGCAAAAAGTGAACTGGAGGGGGAGGGACAGGGAGGAAAATATGTAACAATAAATGGAAATTTTTTAAAAAGAGTGTGCTAAGAAAAAAAAGCCATAGTAAATTGTTAAAGTGGTCTCCCATTCCCCTTCATCTCAATGACCCTGTTTCAGCAGGAAGCAGCCAGAGAGTCTGCCCTGCCCCCCTGTGGCCTAGTGCCAAGAAGCTGCACTGCAATTATGAAGGCTGATGGTTCAAATCCACCAGATGCAGTTGGTGCAGTTTGACAGCACACAAGAAAATAAATTTTTAAAAATTTTAAAAAAGAAATGCAGAGAGTCTGCACCCCTATTTTCAGGTGGGAAACCCACAAATAAAAATGACAATTTCTTTGTTAAAAAAACAACAACAAAACATTAACCGCCATTGGACTATGCCCACCATTACACTGTCTTTTCCGGTCCCTGCCGGATCTTTCTCATTTCCTTTATCCACTCCTTCCACCCACCAAATTGTGCAACTCTGATTTCACCCCTACCCATCTTCACCCTTCTACCCCAACTTCTTACCCCCTTGGATTCCTATACATGTTTTTTA
>NW_006399996.1:2190105-2190643 GCF_000299155.1 Elephantulus edwardii | reverse complement strand
AATATTATTATTAATTTTAATGAACATTTACAGAGATTTTGGATTTCCATTAATTCATTGTTGTACTTTTTCCCTGCACTCCCAACCACACACACTCAGTTCGCTCTTCTCTTTCAAAAGTAAAAGAAAAATTCCTCCATTGGTATACAATCCCTTCGTACCCGCCAACCCCTACCCAGAGTATACTCCACTCTGCAACCTTCATTCTGGATTCTTAGGATAATCATAATACCCTATAATATATTGCTTTTAAACTGTTCTCTTCCTCATCGTTTCAATGTTGTTGTTGTTATATGCCGTTGAGTTGCTTGCGACTCATAGCGACCCAATGTACAACATCCCTAAACTCTGCTCTGTCCTGTGCCAATCGCACTGACTCTGACACTCCCATCCCGATTATCCCAGTCACTGAATCAATCCACCTCATAGAGGGCCTGCCCCTCCTGCGCCGTCCCTCCACCCTCCCAAGCATGATGTCCTTTTCCAAGGACCTGTCTCTCCTCACAACATGTCCAAAGTATGTTAGACGGAGCCTCAG
>NW_006399996.1:2178907-2179475 GCF_000299155.1 Elephantulus edwardii | reverse complement strand
TCCTTGGTTTTAGTCCTAAGTCCATGATCCACCTTGAGTTGGTTTTTGTATATGGAGTGAGTTGTGGATCTTGCTTTAGTCTTCTGCATACAGCTAGATTATGAATTTCTATTGTGAAAATAATCCTGATGACTGACGACTACGCTGTGCACTATATATCATTTCAGGGAAGAGAAAAAGTCTCACAGGGGTCAGAAGAAACAAAGGAGAAATGAGAAGCACAAGATAAACCTAAGACATTTCCCTTTCTTTTCTTTTTTTTTTTCATACTGGAGAACTCTAACTTCTTGCTGGAAAATACTGTTCCTTTGACACAAGAGAGAAGCTAAAAAAAGCACCAGTCACAAAGAACAAGTTCAAAAAACAAATGAGAATGGAAAACATGCCCAGGCTTTTCTAATGGCCATAAACTAAATGGTGACAAGTAGGCCTCACATCCCAGCAAGAAGAAGTAAGTGTGTTTGTACAAAACCTTGATCTGCTCTCAATGTTATTCTCCTGGCAATTGCTCCAATCAGTAAGCCATACTGAAGTTACTGCAGGAACATACTTGGCTTTTATCGTAAGT
>NW_006399996.1:2176923-2178257 GCF_000299155.1 Elephantulus edwardii | reverse complement strand
TGTGTGTGAATGGGGTGTGTCTCTGTGTATGTCTGGCCTCCCCCCTATTGTTTGCCAACAGTGATTTAAGTTTACATGGAACATCTCCATAGTTGAAGTGTAAACAATGAATAGGAAGGAATATATGACAGGATGATACATCACATATGCATTACATGGAGGGCCTTCACTACTTCATGCACTCAGAAACATGCATGAAGAGGAGGAGAGGACAGTCCTGGTTACCATCCAGGTGCCTTGAAAAGAGAGAATGCAGAAGTGGCACAGTTGATAGTTAGAAAACCCATATGAGAATGGTTTTCAGGTCTTAGATGTTTTGCCACAAAGAGGTGTTTCCTGAGAAGTTTTCGTTCCCATTTGGAATACAGGATGGCTTGATGGGTACTGTTGGTGAGCCCGAGCGATGGAAATGAACATTTTGCCACTGCCCATCCCGGCGGTGCCAGACTTGGGTCTCTTCTGACTGCATCGTCTTTGGCATTCCACTGCCATCCATGTACTGTGTGAGCCTAATATAAGCTATGCAGGCAGCATCATTGCCTACCAGGTGGGCATGAGGGTTCAGGATAATAGTGTGTATTGGTTTATTGCTTTTAGATAAAGCATTTTCAAAGTAGAATCGATGAAAGTCCATCCCTTCCACTAAATTACCCAGTGCTTCGGGTTCAAAGGCAGTAAGGCCTGTATCACAGATTTTTGTGTAAGCTTCAAAGTCTCCATTGTTGATTGCTTCAATCAGTTGCTCAGTGACTTTGATAATTTCTTGCTTTCGTGCTTTCACATCTTCATCTTCGATTGTTGTATTTGAACTCTCAGTTGACTCCTTTACTCCATCTGGTTTCTTCAACAAACTCTTGGCTGCTGAAAAATTCCTCATAGCCAGCATAGTGGTCAAGATGGCACCCTTTAGTTTTCTTCTAGCATTAAATTTCTTCAAGCAGTCTATAGTCTCCTGGCTGTGCATCATGGAAGCAACAGTAGAACGTTGACAGATCCACGGGTGCTTCAGGGCCTCTGAGGCGGTGATACGTTTGGCAGGGTTGATAGTAAGGATTTTATTGATGAGGTCTTTGGCTTCAGGAGTTAGTCTGTCCCACTCTGGTGACGGAAAATCATAAGCTCCGGCCTTGATCTGTTGATAGAGTCTGTGTTGGTCCTCATCCCAGAAGGGTGGATATCCCAACAGAAGAATATAGAGAATGACACCACATGCCCACATATCCACTGGCTTTCTATACGGATCTTTTTTTTTTCTATAATTATATTTTATTAATTTTCATAAACATTTACAGAGATTTTGGGCTTCCACTCATTCATTGTTGCACTATTCTCTC
>NW_006399996.1:2174827-2175628 GCF_000299155.1 Elephantulus edwardii | reverse complement strand
CATGCCTGCTGGTCTCCTTGAACTTCTATGGCTAAGCCAAAGTCTGCCAACTTCACAGCTGCTCCTTTGGATTTGCTAGCTAAAAGCAAATTCTCCGGCTTCAGGTCCCTGTGAACTATGCCATTTAGGTGACAATGATTTACACTTTCTAGAATCTGCTGTATATAATGACTGGCATCAGCTTCACTGCAATACTCCCTTGCCACTATATCTTCAAACAGTTCACCTCCAGTGACTAAATCAAACACCAAGTAATGGAAGCCCTCTTCTGATATACTGTCATGAAGCCGCACAATATTTGGGTGCTTCAAAAGACGGCAGATTCTAGCTTCTCTTTCCAATTTCTGGTGATCCCTCGCAGAGAGCTTTTTGGTGTTGATAATTTTGGAAGCATATTCTTGTCCAGAAGAGATTTTCATACATCTTCTCACCACTGAGAACGCCCTTTTTCCGAGCTCCTCGAAAAGCTGATATTCGTCCGTGAACCTGGTGCAGGTTGTGGTCGAAGCTATCTCGGTCCAGGCAGTGCCTCTGGCTGGAAGGTGGTGGAGGAGACTCGAGCAGATGTGCTGCTTTCCAGGGACCGGCTCCGCTGAGCTGTCACCTAGGGCCGCCCTCACTTTTCTCGTCCGAAAGTAGCTCGCCAGGGAAGGAGTGTGCGCAGGGGCGGGGCGGGAGCGGAGATGCCCAGAAACGGTGGCGTGGGGTCTCCTCCCCGCGGTCAGTTGATCCTATCCCCCTCGGTGCTTCGCTTCCTTCTCTGTAAGGTCCACCAGACCCCTTTCCAGACCCTCGCCCCAG
>NW_006399996.1:2164511-2172413 GCF_000299155.1 Elephantulus edwardii | reverse complement strand
GAGATGATATCTCATAGTTGTCTTGATTTGCATCTCTCTTAGAGTTAGGGATTTTGAACATTTCTTCATGTGCTTGTTGGCCATCTGAATGTCTTCCTTGGTGAAGGTCTGTTCATATCCTGTGCCCATTTTTTGACTGGATTATTTACCTTTATCTTGTGGTGCTCAAGTATTTTATAAATTCTAGGTATAAGTCCCTTATCTGGCATATCACTACCAAATACCTTTTCCCAGTCTTTGGCTTCCCTTTTTACGCTGTTGGAGAAGTTTTGGGATGTACATAGGGATTTGATTCTTAGAAGGTCCCATTCATCTATTTTTATCTTCTCCTGGTTGTAGGTTTTTCAGGATACTTGGAAGACTGTTTATGTTGTGGATTAGTACTACTAGAGTTCTTCCAAGCTTTTCTTTAATGACGTTTATAGTCCTTGGTTGTAGTCCTAGGTCCATGATCCACCTTGAGTTTGCTTTTGTATATGGAGTGAGGTGTAGATCTTGCTTAAGTCTTCTGCAGATAGTTTTCCAATTTTGCCAACACTGTTTGTTATAAAGGCTGTCGTTTCCTCACTTAGCTGATTTCATTTACTTGTCAAAAATCACTTAACCACAGGTAGATGGGCTGATTCCTGGGTTCTCAATTCTATTCCATTGATCTATATTTCTGTCATTGTACCAGTACCATGCTGTCTTTACCACGACAGTGTAGTAGGATTGTAAATCAGGGAGTGAGATTTCTCCTACCTTTTTTCTATTTTTAAGGAGTGCTTTGCTTATTCGGGGCTTCTTTGCATTCCAAATGAAACTGGAGATTGCCTTTTCCATCTCGTTGAAGAATGGAATTGGTATTTGTATTGAGATTGCATTAAACGTGTAAATTGCCTTTGGTAGTATTGCCATTTTCACAATATTGGGTCTTCCTATCCATGAGCAAGGGATATTCTTCCACTTCTCCAAGTCTCTTTTTGTTTCTTGTAATAATGTTTTATAATTTTCTTTGAAAAGATCCTTTGTGCTTCTGGTTAGATTTACTCCCAAATATTTTATCTTGTGGTTAGCTATTGTGAAGGGTATTGTTTTTCTTAGCTCCAGCTCTGTTTTCTCTTTGTCACTGTAGAGAAATCCAACTGATTTTTGTATGTTGATCTTGTATCCTGCTACTTTGCTGAATTGGTCAACTATGTCCAATAGTTTTCTTGCTGAGTCTTTAGGGCTTTCTAAGTATACTAACATATCATCTGCATAGAGAGATAATTTTACCACCTCTTTGCCAATTTGGATACCCCTTATGTCCTTCTCTTGTCTTATTGCTATTGCTAAGATTTCCAATACAATATTGAATAAGAGAGGTGAGAATGGGCTTCCTTGCCTAGTTCCTGTTCTTAAAGGGAATAGATTTTGGCGTTTTCTTGTTGAGATTCTCCCCTCACTTTCTGGTGATCATGATTACAATCCTGGACCCTGCATTTTGGTTCTTCTGGTCAGAAAGTCAGCGGATGTTCTGTCAGATTATTTCCAACCCATGTTCACACCCCAGCTATGTTTCAGGCTAAAGCTCAAAACTGGAAAACTTAAAACAAACAAAACAAAAACCTGAGAAACTTGCTACATTCTGGTAGTTTTTTCCGAGTGTTGATTCTCCTCCAAAACACCCCTGCTTTTTCTTCACTCTCTAGAGCATCAGATGGTTGCTTGTTGTTATTTTCTCCACAGTTTATATGTGTTATTTGTAGTATGATCGATTTATTAAAAACTTATTCCACTATACTGCAAATGTAACTCTTAAGGATGCTTATCTTAATGAGAACTTTTTTTAAAAGGAGCTTTAATGATACACAGTATTTGCATAATCATTTTTCTACGTATTTTCTAATTTCCATTTTGAATTCTTTCTGATGCATGAGTTATTTTTTGTGATGGTTTATTTCCTCACTGATTGCCTGCTTAAGTGTGTTTTAGTTGGGAAGTGCAGTGTGTACACAGTACAAACATTCCATGTGGTCAGCCCAACCCACACTAAACCTGCTGCCACGTGGTTGGTTCCAACTCACAGAAAGGTGGCCTTCTGGCTTTCTAAACCTGCTGCCACGTGGTTGGTTCCAACTCACAGAAAGGTGGCCTTTTGGGTTTCTAAAGCTTTATGTTATGGGAGAAGATGGCCTGTTTGGCTCCCCCAAAATAGCTGTGGCTCGTGGACTTTTCTGATAACAGCCTAACACATTGTGTGCCATGTTCCCAGGATTCTTCAGCATGTGGCTGTGTAGGTGATTTTTACTTGAGTTATTCAAATATCTTTTACTAATTATGTGCTTATTTTGCCATTTTCTGTGTTTTACTAAAATTGTCCATATGACTCTTGTTATGTGCTGTTGAGTTGCCTGCAACTCATAGCGACCCAATGGACAACAACTCTGATTTGCTCTATCCTGAGCCAATCTCACTGTCTGCAACTCACCTAACCCCATTACCCCAGTTACTATGTCAATCTATCTCATCCAGGGTCTTCCTCTCCTGTGCTTGTCCCTCCATCCTGCCAACCATGAAGTCCTTCTCCAAGGGACTGGCCCTTCCTGTGAGACGGAGCTTCAAAATCCTTATCTCCAAGAAGCAGGACAGAACTGTTTGTTCTTTTAGCAGTCCATGGTGTGTTCAATACTCTTCTCCAGCACCACAATTCAAAGGCATTGATTCTTCTTCTGTTATCCTTACTCATTGTCCAGCTGTCTGATGCATAGCCAGTAATTGTGAAAACTATGGTTTGAATCAGGCACACCTTATTCTCTAGACTGATATCATTGCTCTTTAGCACTCTAGAGAGTTATGGATTTTTACACTTTATCTTACTGTTTTACCCCAGTACAACTTTCCTCCCTCCTACTGCCTATATGCTGTTATCATGTAATAGATTTCTATATGTTTTAGGCTTAGTGATAATACAATGATTTATTGTATAAATATGCTACTTTATACAATTGCTGTTACATCAGATAGGAGGACATATAAATGTACTTTCTTCCCTTGAGCAGACTTAACACACTAATTGAAAATTAATTGACCATAGATTGTATTTGTTGTTAAGTGTCTCTGCCAAGTATCTCTGTCACACGTAAGCCCATTGCTGCAGTCACTGTGTTAAGCCATCTTCTAGAAGGTCTTTCTCTCTTTCCTTGACTCTCTACCTTTCCAAGCATGATGTCCTTTTGCAGAGAATAGCCTCTTCCACCAACATGCTCAAAGTATGTGAGACAAAGCTTCATCATCCTTTCCAACAAGGAGTACTTGGGCTGTACTTTTCCCAGACATATCTGTTTGTTCTTTTGGCAGTCCATGGGATATTCATACTCTTCTCTAACACTGCAGCTCAAAGGCATAAATTCTTCTGTCAACCTTACTCATTGTCCAGCTCTCAGATGCACAGCAGGTGATTGGAAAGAACATGACCTGAATCAGACACATCTTAGACTTCAAACTGACATAATTTCTCTTCAGTAATTTGGAGAGGTCTCCAACAGCAGACTAGCCTAATGCAATAAATACATCTCCTGATCTCCTGACTGCTGGTACCAAGGGTGTTGATTGAAGATCCAAATAAGATTAAATTGACACTTTCAATCTTTTATCTACCATGATGCTGCTTATCAATGAAGTGATGAGACTTTTTTTCTTCTTGATGTTGAGATGCAATCCAGTCTTTGATCTTCTGCAGTGTATGCTTCAAGTTCTCCTCACTTTCAACAAGCAAGGCTGTATACATATGGGAGGAGATTGTCCATCATTTCCCATTGGAGCCAATGATGGATTCTAACCTATCAGTTCTCAGGGCAACTTTCTAAAGGCTACACCGTCAGAGCTCACAGTTTCCTAAGCCCTTCCTTAACATTGTGTTGTTAGGTGACATTGAATCAGTTCCAACACATAAGCAACTTTATGTACGAGAGAGTAAAATGTTGTCTGGCCCTGAGCCCCTTCACCAAAGTAGTTATGTGTGGGCCCATTGTTGCAGGGACTGTCAGTCCATCTCTTTAACACACCCTCTGTTTTACTAAGTAACCTGTCTCTCTCCGTGGAGTGCTTCTTTCTGATAACATATCCAAAGTAAATGAGACAAAGTCTTATCACATTTGCTTTTAAGAAACGTCCTGGCTGTACTTGTTCTGAGATAACTTTGTTCACATGAGAATCCACTGTATATTCCTCTCCATCGAAGGCATCAATTCTTCTTTGGTTTTCCTTATTCATTGTGCAGCTTTCCGTGTTTATGAGGCAAATGAAAATACAGTTTGGGTGAGGGACACACCATTGCCATCAAATTGGCTTCTTTGTTCTTTTTTTTTTTTTAATTTTTTTTTGCTTCTTTGTTCTTGAACCCTTGAAAGAGGTTTTTAGTATTTGCTCAGGCATTATAAGAGAGGAAGACTCTCAACGAGATGGATTGACACAATGACTTTAAAATGGGTTTAAGTTTATCAGAGATGATGAGGATGATTCAGGTTAGGGCAGGGTTCAGTTTCGTGGCTCACAGGGTTGCTAGGAGTGGTTGACATGATGGGACCTGGCTGACAATGGTGACTGGGGTCATGGGAGCAGTGGCCAGAGACAGTGAGATTGCTCAGGATAGGACAGGGTTCAGAAATGTTGTGCATGAGGTTGCTGTGAGTAACAAGCACTTGTTACTTAAGTACATAATGACAACAATGCAAGCTCTTAGCTGATCTCTTGGTGGCTCCTCCTATGGATGTTGTAAGGTCGCTGAGGAAGGATAGAACCCAGTTCAGGCCAAGACAGACAGTTTATTGAGGAGAAACTGCTGGGCTGGCTCTTAAGCAGAAAACCAGTCCCCACTAAAAGTTAGAGAGGAGTTTTATATTCTCTTACAAGGAACTTGGGGAAGGGGATGCTCACAGATGTTTTTTATAAGATCGGGAAGTGGGCTGGGGTCTCAGATAACTATTTCTGGGAAAGGAGGTAAAGCAGTTTCACATCCTTGATGGAGAGAAACAGAACCACAGCTGCTGCTTCCTGTGACTGGATCATGTCAGTAGCCATTCTGAGAGAGGAAGGGAAGGGCTCTGCAGTCCTAATAGATGTTGCTTATGGGTCTAAATACAATGAGGCTCTTTAGAATCTCAGCCTTTTCTCCACAGTTGTGAGGATTTTTGTTTTATGTTGCAACTCAGGACTTGAATTTTTTCAGCTTAAGATTCCTGTGAATGGTAGCTGAGATACTTGTGCTGGGAGGAAGGTAGATGGATAGAAACCTTGGGTAAGATTCTGGCTGCTCCAGGTAACTGCTGTGAGGAAATCTCCAGAGTAAAGCAACTGTCCCCAGGTCTGCTCAAACGCAAACTCGGGTCTTCCAGTTAGAACTCACCATACCTGTCCCTCAGGAGTTTTCAAAGGCTGTAAGTCATGTGAGAAGAGGTCACACTCTCTCTTCCGCCCTCATGTCTGACCAGGAGGCAAGACCTTCATCTGAGGTCTTGTGGGATAAGAAAGGAGGGAAAGAAATCAAACTCAAAGTCTTGGACAGGATAACAGAGCAACTCAAGTCAAGGTGAAAACACATCTCAAGAAATTCAAAGACTTTTAGGATCAAAGACACACAGATACTCACCAGGGCTTTCCTCTGACAGGCAGAGATAATCAGAGGTGTTGCTGACAACCACTCTCCAGAACTGGGGACGGAGCAACATATTTTTTAAAAATTTTTCTTTTCCCTTAGTCATTTTTAAAAATAGGTTGGTTTGTTTTGGGGTGGAGTTTTGGGGGGAGGTTTTTTTGTAATATGGTATTCCAAATGAAATTGAAAACGAACCTTGCTTTAAAACATCTGTTATTTTGAAGCTAGTGAGTACAGAGTTAAAACTGCCATCCAATCCAAACGTGCCAAGTTTGAATCCACCAGCTGCTCAACAGGAGAAAGATGGACAATCTCCTCCCATTTGATTTATGGCCTCTGAAAACCTGCTGGATAATCAGCTATTAGTCAGTTCTGACTCCAAGTCATTGAGGTGAGTTAGTGTTCATTATTTATTATTATTTGCTTTCATTGTGCTAGTCTTTGGTGATCAAGCATCAGCCCCTTTTGTATTGTCCTCTTCTTAACAAGCTCTGGTAGCTTCATGGTAAGGAGTTGTGCTACAAACCTAAAGGTAATTGGTTCAAATCCACCCGCTTCTCCACAGGAGAAAGATGAATAATCTCCTTGCATGTGATTTACAGCCTCTGAAAACCTACTAGATGGTCACCTATGACTCAGTTCCAACTCGAAGGTACATAACAGCCACAACTACCTATGTGCACGGAGAAGTCACCAACCCAACTCCCTGAGGGCACAGATGAAGTCACCTTGCCCAGGACGTGCAGGCTCATGGAATAAAAAAGATCAGTTAATGCAAGTGTTCGTAATGACTTTCCAATTGGCCATGAAATTATGATTGCTTCACTCCTGCACTATGACTTACAGGACGAGATGGGATTTTTCAGAGACCTGAACTGTGGAGAAATTATTTTTCCTTAACTTAAAACTAATTTTAAAATCTGTGAGTCTGGACTAAACGAAGAGAATATCAAGTGAGAGTCACGGCAAGTGGTGAGAGTAATGACTAACTTCAAAGGCGACTTCAGTGAAGAGACAAAGTATTTTAAGATTAGGCCCGTCTGCTCCTTATTTCCTTTCAAGGAGGAAGATCCTTTTGCATCCTTTGTTGTTATGTGCCATCAAGTTGCCAGCGACTCATAGCGACCCTATGTACAACAGCCCTAGATCTACTCTATCCTGTGCCAACTTTACTGTCTCTGACACACCTGCCCCATTACACAGTAAAATCAATCTATCTCATCTAGGACCTTGCTCTCTTGCGCTGTCCCTCCACCCTCCCAAGCATGACGTCCCTCTCCAAGAACTAGTCCCTTTTCTAGTAAATCTATCTTTACTATTTTACTGTCAAAAAACTTTTTAAGATTAAAATAAAATTCTTGCCAAAACAGCTTAGAATATTTCTTAAAAAAAAAAAAACAAACGATACGCTGATAAGGGATGGTTCTTAGTATTAGAGGAACTTTTTTTTAAGAGAAAGCATTGATATGGATGCCATCCAACGACTTCATCAGTCATCACCTTTCTATTAAGATGAATGAATTTATGAAAAGCAGGTTAAGAACCTGCGACTTGTCAGTCTGTCGTTCTGTGATGGCATGCATGTCACTATGATGTCACTGTTATTTCAGACACCAGTACAGTCATCCATGGTGGATTGGTTCCAATGGAACTTACAGACTAAGTCGAGCTGGAAAGACTTGGACAACTGCTTCTAAAAGCGTGCCAGTGCAAATCTGAGGGATCACAGACAAGTAACGGCCAGGTGCTTGTTGGAAGATGGGTCCATTCCAAACAGCAGGGATTGACAGTAGACAGCTGGAAGAGACGTGAGCCCAGGGAGGCAGAGCTGTCTGGAAGACTAAGGTGAGACACCACAATGACAAGGGCCGGTCTGTGAGAGCTTTGGGTCAGAAGCCACAAGCTGAAGGTGACAGGTCTTACAAGCACACTTGACAGTCACTCAAACTACACAAAGGTCCCAACAGTGCAGTCTGTGAAGAAGGCACGAGAGCAACCTGTAGCTTGTTCTATTTTAAATAGGGTTGTCACACATTGACTCTGGCTTGAGAGACCATGTACATAACAATTTATTTCATCAGTCTATATGATGAATTGCTAACACCGGTTTTGGAGCGGTGGCATTTAGAGAGATTTCTTGTTATTTTTGCCCCTTTGCACTTTCCACCAATCTTATATCTTTTCTTAAAGATAGCAAATACATTTTTAAAGAGACATAAATGCAGGTTATATACCTGGATTTCACCTGATGGTATGCATAGGAATCAGATCGATTACATCTGTGG
>NW_006399996.1:2157060-2160510 GCF_000299155.1 Elephantulus edwardii | reverse complement strand
GAAGCCCAAAATCTCTGTAAATGTTTATGAAAATTAATAAAATATAATTATAGAAAAAAAAATGAAAGTGACTTTTTTTTGTTAGAAGTGAGTTGAGAAATATGAATATTAAAAAAATATCAAAAGGAAATATACCTCCTAGTGGTGGGCTTAAGGATGATATTTTTTCCTACTTTTTTTATCCTTTGCTTTTCCAAATTACATGTTATATCAGTAAAACAAGTTTTAAGCTGTTGCAGGGGAGCTCTGGTGCCCTAGTGGCAAGAAGCTGCATTGCAATCACAGAGGTGGTGGTTGTTGTTATGTGCCGTCGAATCGCTTGCGACTCTGATTTGACCGTCAGATCTGATTTGACGGTACACACAAAACAATTTAAAAAAAAATAAAATTAAAGCTGTTGCAGGGAATCTTGCTACCAGCAAGACAGAAGTGGAAAGTTCAACACATGACCATTTAGACCGGATATTTCTTCTTAAGTCAGACCAGGACCTTGATGAGAGCAGCAGCAGTCATGGGAAAGCAGGGGTTCACAGGAGACAGGGTTGAAAGACTGCATCCCCAAGCGGACAGAGCTGGGGGTCTTCTCCCAAGCTTGCTAGAGGAATAGGGGTAAGACACCATTAATTTGCAGAACTATGTGAACTTTGTAACATTGGTCAGAAGCAATGAGGCTGAAGGTCAAAATATTTACAAACACAGATGAGAAGCTGCTTTAGCTGAAGAACCATATCCAGTTTCCAGACTGAATAATAACCTGTTAACTCCCCTAATAAACCCTGTAATTGTGAGTAAGGTCTGTGAATTCTGCGTGTCCATAGCAACAGATTAGCAGTTCCATTAGTACAGCAGTGGGAGCCCTGGAAGATTTGGTTGATGGTAGAATTGGTTGAAAAACGTGTGGGGAGTAGGGAGGCATAACCCAGTCGGTTTATGTTTCCGCTCTGACTGTTCTCTTGTGGAGGTAAAATGGTCAATTACCCTTTCACCACCTCCATTCATTGTATAGTGGATGCCAGAAGATGCATACTTGGATCCAGAGAATTTTTAAACTTACATCCTTGATCTTTAGCATATTAAAAAGGTCCTTGACAGCATATTTTTCTATTGCAACACATATTTTTACTTTTTTCGCCCCCCAATCTTTTCCTCCAGGTGTATCAGCAGGAGTGGAGTTCTGGTATTTTACTTGGGTCCCTGCCACATGAAGGTCCTTGATACCGAGGACCACTGGGGTACAAGGTGGCCTCTAGGGATGGAGGGCACTGATGCTGAAGGAGACAAGGATTGTGCTCTACCATTGGCATGTCCTGGGCCGAAGACATTCCCCTAGAGCTGCTACCTGCATGGGACTTTCAGCTTCCTAAACTACGTGGTGGTTGATTGTATACTGCCCAATTGGAAGTCACCCATAGCTGGGCCTCCACTGGGTTTTCAGAGGCAGTAAATCGCAGGCGACTCAACAGTACATATGATGACAGTTTGAAAGCAGGAGTGGCATCCACTTCCTAAACAACATGCCTCCAGAAACTATGAACTTTGGTAAGTGTCAATAGTTGTGGAGGGACTTTGGGCCTTTTGTTCACAGGGTCGCTATGGGTAGTGCTCAACTGTAAGACAATCAACAATATTATTATTTTATATTGATTTGTATACAAAATTCTTATACATTGTGTTTCATTTATGTACATCATGTTTCATACATTCCTCTATTCTCATTCTGTTTCATAGGATCAACCCCACATATTTTATAAAATTAGTCATCATTGATCCGTGCCCAACATTACCCCACCTACTCAGGTCCCCACTGGATATTTCCTGATTTCTTCATTTCCTCCCTCTGCCCTTATAACTCTGTGCACTCCAAATTTCCCCACTCCCTTCCCTTCCCCTTTTGGGCTTTTGTATATATCTTTCTAGTAATCCTTCTATTTTTAGAATAATGGTTTTATGCAGTTATTTGTCCTTGTTTTTGACAGTTGCTACAGTGGGTATTGATTGAGATGTAAATAAAAGGAAGTGATTGACAACATCAATCTTCTCTCCATTTCTCAAGATATAGCCTATTGGTCCAGATGTGACGATTTTAGTTTTCTTGATGTTGACCTACAATGCAAATTAAAGGCTCTACAGTCTTTCATCTTTGGCAGTAAGTGCATCAAGTCTTCTTCACTTTCTGCAAGCAAGACTCATTTTGAAGATTGTTGTTGTTGTTAGGTGCTGTGGAGTTGAGTACAACACATAGTGACCCTGTTAACCCTGTCCTGTCCCGTGCCACCCTCATCATTTCTGACATATTTGAGCCCATTGTGAGAGTCACTGAGGATCTTCCTGTCTTTTATTGACCCTCCACCTTTCCAAGCATGATGTTCCTCTCCAAGGAATAGCCTCTCTGAGTAACATGCCCAAAATATGTGAGAAGAAGCTTTTCCTTTATTTACTTCAAGAAGCACTCTGGCTGCACTTCTCAAAGATATGTATGTTCCTTTGGCAGTGCATGGGATATTTAGTAATCTTCTCCAACTCAGCTCAAAGGCATTTCTTCTCCTTCTGTCATCCTTATTAGTTGTCCAAATCTCAACAGCATAGTAAGAGATTAAAAAGACCATGGCCTTGTGCTCGCTTCGGCAGCACATATACTAAAAAAAGACCATGGCCTGAATCAGATGCACCTTAGTCTTCAAACTGACATCACTGCTCCTCAGTAATTTGGAGAGGTCCGTGACAGAGGACTTGGCCAGTGCAATACTTCTCCTGACTGCTGGTACCAAACGTGTTGACTGTGGATCCAAGTAAGATGAAGTAATTGACAATTTCAATATTTTCTCCATTGTGATGTTACTTATCAGTCCAGTGGTGAGAATTTTTGTTTTCTTGACATTAAGTTGTCATCCATATTGGAGACCATAGTTTTTAATCTTCTTCAACAAGTGCTTCAAGTCCTCACTTTCAGCAAGCCAGGCTGTGTCATCGTATAATATGGGTTGTTAATGAGTCTTCCTCCTATCTTGATGCCACTTTCATTTTCTTAGAGTCCAGCTTTTTTCAATGATTTACACAGCACACAAATTAACAAGGTATGGAAACAGGATACACCCCTGAGGTACACCTTTCTTAATTTTAAACCACGTAGTGTTCCCTTACAACTGTTCCTATTCCTTTGTATTTCCATGCTTGAAAGTTCTACCTAGGTTGCCCTTTCTGTTCGTCTACGTGTGTTGTGTTGTGCATAGCGTGTTCAGAGGCCTGCTATTTCAGAAGTGGATGGCCAATCTTTCTTCCTAGTCTGTCTTAATCTGAATGTTTAGGAGTATCTGACAGACAGCAATTTGTGGAGCAGTGAAAGATAAATCCCTCATTGTGGAATTAACCATTAGTTACAGTGTAGTCCCTGCCCTTAGCCCAGTGCCTTGACCCACTTATTTCCCAGCTCTGAAGATTGCACTGGAACAT
>NW_006399996.1:2149627-2155390 GCF_000299155.1 Elephantulus edwardii | reverse complement strand
GGATTGATTCAGTGATTGGGGTAATTGGGATGGGTGTGTCAGAAGCAATGCGATTGGCACAGGATAGAGCAGGGTTTAGGGCTGTAGTACATAGGGTCACTATGAGTCGCAAACGACTCGACGGCACATAACAACAAAAACAACATTGTTCCTTTGCTCTGTTAGCACAACCACCTCTCAGTCTAGGTACAGGTTTCATATGAGCACAGTCAAGTGTTCTGGGATTTTCATTCTTTTCAATGTTAGCCATAACTCGTTATGATCCACACATTCAAATACCTTGCATAGTCATTAAAGCACAAATGAACATTCTTCTGGCATTATTTACTTTCAGTCAAGATCCATGTGAAATCAACAATGATGCTACCATGATCTCTTCTAAAACCAGCTTGAACTTTTGTGTTCTAGTAATTTTGGGGTGATCTCCAGCAATATTTTGCTTGCATGTGATATTAATGATATTGCTCTAAAATTTCCACATTCTCTTGTATCACCATTCTTGGTAATGGGAACAAGGTGGATGTATTTCAGTCAGTAGGCCAGGATGCTGTTCTCCCATTTTCCTGGCATCAACTGGTTAGTGTGTCTGGAACTGTTGTCAGTTGAAACAGTTTTTTTGGTATCCCATTGATTCCTGGGGCCTGAGTTTTGCCAATGCCTTCAATGCAGCTTGAGCTTCTTCCTTCATTACCTATGGCTCTTGATCGTATGGTACTTTCTGATATATTTCAGTGTTAGCCAATTCTTTCTGGTGCAGTGGCTCGGTGTATTCCCTTCCCCTTTTTTTTTTTTTTTAAAAAAAGTACATTCAATGATTTATTCTTAGCAAACCCTTTTTCCTTTTTATTATGCTTCATTCATGTACATTTTTTTCTGCTCCCTCCCTCCACCCACCAAACTCTTCCACTCCTTGGTTTCCTTCTCTTCCCACTCTCCCCTCCCCTTTCTCTTCCCTCTTCTTTGATGCTTCCTGCCTCATTCAAGATTATGCCCATAGCATCCT
This sequence comes from Elephantulus edwardii, assembly GCF_000299155.1. Classification (NCBI taxonomy): domain Eukaryota; kingdom Metazoa; phylum Chordata; class Mammalia; order Macroscelidea; family Macroscelididae; genus Elephantulus; species Elephantulus edwardii. Next base: position 2,154,387 of record NW_006399996.1, on the reverse strand, counting down.
TCAGTCTTACAACTCAAGGTTTGACTTTGGTTTTTTAGTTCTTTCAGATTGAGAAATGCTGATCATGTTCTTCACTTTTTATTCTCTGACTCCAGCTCTCTGCACGTTCCATTATAATAACTTTGTCTTCTCTAGCTGCCCTTTGAAATCTTCTGTTTAGATATTTTACTTTAGCATCTCTTTCCTTTGTTTTGGCTTCTCACTGCTCAGCACAATTTTCAGAGTCTCTTCTGACATCTGTTTTGGTTTTCTCTTTCTCCTTTTTCTTAGTAATAACCTATTGCTTTCTGTCATCCTACAATTCATTTTGTCTTTGAGCATTTGTGTTCAATGTTATAAACCTATTTTTAGGGCCCTCCACCCCCATTGTGTACTGTCAAATTGGATCTGACTGGCACAGGAGGAGATTGTACCTCCTTCTCCAGTAGAGCATCTAAGGGATTAGAACCATGGACCTTCGGGATTGCAGTGCAGCTTCTTGCCACTAGGCCACCAGATCTCCCTAAAAACCTATCCTTAAGATGATTTTTCCGTTCAGGTGGGATAGACTCAAGATCGTATTTTGGTTCTTGTGGACTTGTTTTCATTTTCTTCAATCTCAACTTGAACTTGCACATGAATGGTCTGTTCCAGTCCGTATCTGCCTGATTTCACGGATGTAGCTAATTTACAGTGCACCAGTGAGGTCCCTGGGTAAAAGTCACCATTTGTGTTTTTCCAAAAAGGGAATTTATGATGAATAAATCATTGAGTGCACACAATTCAATAACTATTTTTGGCCTCATTTCTGTCACCAAGTCTGTACTTTCTGACTACCGTTCCTTCTTCATTGTTTCCAATTTCTGCATTCCAGTCACCAATTATCATTAATCCATCTTGATTGTATATTTGGTCAAGTTTGGACTACAAAATTTGGTAAAAAGACATAGATTTCCTCCTCTTTGGCTTTAGCTGCTGGTGCATATATTTGAATAATGTTAAAGAGGTCTTCTTTGTACGCATATGGATATGATCTATCACTTTAGAACTTGACATTTTCCCAGCACAGTATGCCACACGTTCTGATTCAAAGTGGCCAAAGCTAGTGCATCTCATCTCATGAAAGCCTAGAATGTCCATGTTGATGTGTTTCATTTCATTTTTCACAACTTCTAGTTTTCCTACATTCATAATTCATGCCTACATTCATAATTCATGCATCCCAGGTCCCAATTATTAAAGAATGTTTGTAGGTATTTCTCATTTTGATTGACTTCCTAACTGGGTTCTGCTATTTCAGAAGTGAATGGCTGTTCACAAGATCACAAACAAGTGCTGGTGAAGGAGTGGAAAGATTGGGACTCTCAGTACTGGTGGGAATGTAAAATGGTGCAACCACTAGGGAAAACAGCTTGGTGCTTTATTGGCAACTTGTGAATAAAAGCACCATTTGATTCACCAATCTCACTACTAGGTATATATCCTAAAGATATACAACACAAACTAACATACGTACACTCGTGTATATTGCAACATTATTTACAGTAGGAAGAGTTGGAAACAACTCAAGCGTCTACCAACAGATGAATGGCTGCAGTAATGGTAGTATATTCACACAATGGAGTATTAAGCATCGCTGAAAAGAATAAAGAATTTATGAAACACTAAATGACATGGATGACACTGGAACAATTAACACTGAGCGACATCACTCAGCCACAAAAAGACAATTACATGGTATAAAACCACTGGTTTAAAATCTAAGAAAAGGTTTACATACAAATTAAAGGGTTCAAGGGTTACCAGGGATGGGAAGGAAAAGAGGGAAGTAAAAGTTGAGTGAAGAGAAAGGAAATACACAGCAAAGGGTTGATTAGACATATAATGAATTAATCAATAGTAATTGATGACAGAAGGAGAACTGATGTCTTTGAATGGTGGTGCTGGAGAAGAGTATTGAATATACCATGGACTGCTAGAGAAACAAACAGGTTCATCCTAGAAAGGGTGAACCCAGGCTGCTCTTTGGAGGCAAAGATTTTGAAACTTCATCTGACATACTTTGGACATGTTGTGGGGAGGGGAAACAGTCCTTGGAGAGGGACATCATGTTTGGGAAGGTGGAGGGACAGTGCAAGAGAGGAAGACCCTGGCTGAGATAGATTGACTCAGTGGAAATGGGGGTAGGTGTGTCAGAGACACTGAGGTTGGCACAGGATAGAGCAGGGTTCAGGGCTGTTGTACACAGTCATTATGAGTCACAAGCAACTCAATGGCACATAAAAAAAAAGTTACAAAAATATCCACTAATGATTGTAGGGAAAACCAATATAATTTATAAACTTTAATTGGAATCTAAAAAAAAATTTTTTTTAAGTCACAGATTTAAGCGAACTCTGGTGGCCTAGTAACAAGAAATTGCACTGCAGTCCCAGAGGTACGCTGTTCGAATCCACCAGATGCTCTGCTGGAGAAGGAGGGGCAATCTCCTCCTGTACCTTTCAGATCCGGTATGATGGTACACACACACACAAAATAATATTTTAAAAAACTTAAAAAAATAGTCACAGATTTTAAAAAGGCAGCTGGAAATTTGTTGGTTTCAGAGGCAATTAGTCACATGAAAGATTCCCATCCTTCTGCCAAGCAGCTGGTAGATTAGAACAATGTGCCTTCAGCATTCCTGTGTAGCTTCTTACTACTGGGCCACCAGGGTGCCCTATGTGGAAAGTAGACTGCTTGGTATGTTCAATCCTGGTGACCACCAAGTTCCACATGAGTGGAACTGGGGCCCTGCAGCAATGAAGAGTGGACATGTTTCATTGGCATCTTTGACACAGCACATACAGATACTAAGGATGAGTAAATGAGCTAAGGGTTGCTGGCCTGACGTGTCAAGGAATTAGGAGGCCTACGCTTGTATGAGGCAGTAAGGTTGAGAATAGAAGGACCAATCAGTCTGCAGTGCAGGAAGCTGTGGCCCCTTGTCTGTAGCTGGTCCCTGGTGGATCTCATCACTGACGGCTAGAGATGAGCTGACCAGCTCTGGACCTGATGAAGAGGTTCTGATGCTGTGGCTAATGTGAACTGCTGCAACCTGCTCACTTACAGATGCAGAAACTCAAAGTTCTGACCAGAAGAACCAGGCTCATCTCCTCAGAGTATGAGTATGATAGAGACAGGTGAATTAGAAATTGGCTACCTAAGATGGGGGAAACGAAGGGATGAGGCATGAAGTAGCTGGCTTGTCCGCTTCCGTTAAGTAGTGCAATCGAGCAGAACTGACTCAGCAGACCCTCCAGCAGGTTTTCAGAGGCTATAAATCACACTGGAGGAACCCATCTTTCTTTTGCTGACAGCTGGTGGGTTTCAACAAATTGTGAAAATTAATGGTACCCCCTTCCCCATGAAGGTCAATGGTTAGAGACGCAAGAGGGTGTTACATGGTGTGTTGATTGTTCCAAGCAGCTGTCCCAGTCATCGGCTTTGATTTTTATCACGTGGCTGGGTGGGACTATGCTAATATGAACAGCATCATTTGGGTGGAAACACACTAACAACGTATGGGCCAGTTTTTGCCACCCTACAAGGGTTAAACTGAGAAAATTTAGAGGCAGAAGATGGGAAATCTCGATACCAGCAACAAGGACAGCTGGAGTCCATGTGGACCAGAGACTCCTGCCCGAGTCAGATGACTGCAGCAGAGAACATGGCTAGATGGGGTTACTGCTCCCAGGAGCTGGGGGCCCTCGCCCAAGCCTGCTGGAGCACTTGGGGGAACACCACCAATGAAAGGACTTAAAAGAAAGTTTTGTGAACACTGGCTGAAGGCTGACGTGCCAGAAAGCACACCTGAGCAGCTTTCCTAAATGAAGATTATACCCCATTTCCAACCTTAACTGTCACCTGTTATCTTCCCTAATAAACCCGCATAAACAGGTGGGGAATGGGAAGCTGCTATCTTTATTATTAGATTAATGTAAGGCAAAGGTCAATAAATCTGTCCTGTTGCAGAGCCATGATGTCCAGCACCAAGCTGGACAAGGTGGGTTCAGTGACTATGGTCCCCTTCTTGTGCCTCTCCTGGCCCATGTGTTATCTGTGGAAACACACTACAAGCCAACAGCCCAAGGAAGGAGCAGGGCTTGGGGACTGTTTTCTCTGAAAGCCAATTCAATACTCAACACATGTACTTCTTGGTCAAAATTAGTAAACTTTATTTAAACTTCAAATAATAAAATAACAGACAAAAGACAGCTTTATAGCTTCATTGTCTTGGAGGATCAGATGTATTGACCCAGAGCGGACACCCCTAAGAAGTTCAAATATCCTTTGCCACCCTAATCAAGCCACAGGCAAGAAAGGATCCTCAACATGGGGATAGATCTGGGGAGGATGGGGCAGGAAGGACAAATCCACTAGGCAAGTGAGAAAGCACATTGAGAAAGTAAGACAAAAACCCACTGAAAGTGGAACCAAGGTGTCAATGGGGAGTATATCACAGGCATTATATACAAAAGGGTCAAGCTGGTCACCACATTATCAGGGAGGAAAGAGGACAGAATGGCCAGAGGGCCCTCCTGCCTAGGCTGCTGGGGCTGGGCCCGGGCGGCCCTCGGTTCTCCTCATCACTGTCATCTGGGCTGATGGCCGGGCTGGTGAGGCTGTAGGTGGGACTGGTAGGCGAGTAGCCTGGGGAGGTGGGTGAGTAGGTGGGGCTGGTGGGGGAGTACTTGGGGGAAGTGGGTGAGTAAGTGGGACTAGTAGGTGAGTATTTGGGA
>NW_006399996.1:2132348-2149342 GCF_000299155.1 Elephantulus edwardii | reverse complement strand
GGGGGTGTACCGTGGGCTTGAAGGGGAATAGCTGGGTGAGGTCGGGGAGTAGCTGGGTGAAGTTGGAGAATAGCTTGGGGAGGTGGGGCTGTAGTTAGGGCTGGTTGGTGTATAGTTGGGACTAGTAGGTGAGTAGCTAGGTGACGTTGGGCTGTAGCTGGGTGACGTCGGGGTATAGTTGGGACTGGTCGGAGAGTAGTTAGGGCTGGTGGGCGAGTAACTCGGGGAAGTTGGGGAATAGCTTGGAGATGTAGGTGAGTAACTTGGGGATGTTGGGGAGTAGCTGGGAGAAGTAGGAGAATAGCTGGGGGATGTTGGAGAGTAGCTGGGGGATGTTGGGGAGTAGCTGGGGGATGTTGGAGAATAGCTGGGAGAAGTTGGAGATTAGCTAGGTGAGGTTGGGGAGTAGCTGGGGGAGGTCGGCGAGTAGCTCGGGGAGGTCGGCGAGTAACTTGGAGAAGTTGGAGAGTAGCTGGGGGAGGTTGGTGAGTAACTGGGAGAAGTCGGCGAGTAGCTGGGTGATGTGGGGCTATAGTTGGGACTAGTCGGAGAGTAGGATGGAGAAGTGGGGGAGTAGGAAGGTGAAGTGGGGGAGTACGAGGGACTCTGGGGCGTATAGCCCCCTGGAGACCGCGGCTCATAGGCAGGAGATGTGGGCGAATAGCTAGGAGACATGGCACCACCTGTGAAAGGAAGGTAACAAGGGGCTGAGTGGTAGGGAGCCTCACCCAGAAGGCAACCATGACCCCTCGCAGAGCCAACTTACCTGGTGAGGGAATGTACGGGCTCGAGGGGCCTGGGGAGCCAGGGGAGCCCGGTGTGGGAGACCAAGCAGGGGAGTAACCTGGGCTGAAGCCACTGGCGTCGGAAGCAGCGCTGGGGGAGAAGCCAGCTGCCCCTGGCGTCATTCCGCTCCCTGTGGAGAGAAGTGGGTTAAAGGCAAGAGCCAGAGCTCAGCCCCCAGGCACCTCCCTGGAGCTGTTCTAGTAAGACAGACTGAGCAGGAGCCCAAGTCTCTCCTTCAGATGGACCCGTAGGGAGCTCTTCTTTGGGCCAGATTACTCACCAACGCTGGGGGACCATGCACCGTATGCTGGAGTGGCACCCAGGTTCCATGGAGTCATGGCAGGAGAAATCCCACCCATGGGGCTGGGCGCTGAGCCAAAGAACATGCCGGTGGCTGCCAAAGAGGTGCACAGTAATGTATGAAACAGCGCCCCCAGGCTGGCCATGTCCACACCCATCCCCAGTCCCAGCCAGACCCACACGGCAAGGCTCTCCCACCGATCCCCAGCTCCCAGGATGAGGATATTGGTGGCCATGTCTCCCTCCACAAGATCCCCCAGGTCCCCCGGGTGAGGCTGCCCCACTCACGTCCAGCAGCTCCCAGGCCGGGGATGTTGGTGGGGATCTCCATGCCATACTTGCACTTCTCTGCATCAAGCAGGAGATCAAAGCAGCCAGTGCCGGCTGGAGCAAGCTGGCCCAGCATGATGTTCTCAGAAACCCCCTTCATGGGGTCACTCTCCCCATGTGCTGCTGCTTCCATGAGCACATCAACCTGAGGGGCAGAGCAGGGGAGCCCCTCAGACCCTGTAAACTCAGTGTTCTGGGTCACATGCACTCTGGGGCACCCTCCCTCCCAAGGCCCTCTTCCCTGCCCAGCTCTGCCCTCACCACCCTGCTCACAGGTTCTGCCATTACCGTTTCCTCAAAGGAACATTTCATTAGTGGTCCCGTGTCCTGCCGGTTGACGCCATGCCGGGTGATGGCCATGAGATGGCCACGGCAGGTCATGGTGTCACAAAGCAGGGCCAAGTGTCGGTAATTGACGTAGGAGCCGTCAAAGGAGATGACGTGGTACAGCTCGCGCTCCAGGGCCTTCCGCACGGCCTCGATGCCCAGCACCTGGCACGGCCGAGTGGGAGCTGTTCAGCACCCTAGCCCTGCCTCCCTCCCTGTTCCCACCACTAACCCCGTCAGCAGGGACTCAGTGAATCCCGGCCACCAAAGTGGATTCAGGCATAGAGAGAGGGTCAGGCCGCTGAGGTCCAGGAGGACAGGGCTGGGAACGTGGAAAGTGGACCTGGAGGCTGCCCCATTCGCTCACTGTGAAGATCTCCACAATGTCGTTGGATGTGGTGCGCACTGGGTCCACGTCCTTCTCGCTCAGGACCCGCATCAGGCTCACACCATCCGTCTCCAGGATCCACTCCTGCAGGGCCTTGAACTCCCCATCTTCTGTAATGATGATCTTCTTTTTGTTGTCTGTCTGGGGCAGGTGCATGTACACCTGGGGGCAGGAAGTGAGCTCAGCTCAAGAACACGCAGAAGTGGGGGACGGGGAGGACAGACAGGGTGGGGTGGGGGGGTGGCTGACCTTGCTGATCTGCTCGATGCCCTGCAGGGTCATGTCGGTCAGCATGTTGGACTCGATGCAGCGCAGGAAAACGTCGTCGTCCATCTTGTCTACCACCTCCTCTTCCTACATATAGGATATCAGGCCACAGGCTAGCACATGGTCTCCACCCAGACACACCCCAAACCCTGCCTGCTCCAGAAACAGGCTGCTGGGCTCGGTGATCCAGTCCTAGGGAGATTACTTATCATGCTTTTTTTAAAGTAATATTTTCTAGAAAAATCGAAGAAAAAAAACCCCAGAAGCCATCACCATAACTACCCTTGGTTTACACGGTCCTGCCTGGGACCTGAGGTGGGTGTGGGTGTGGGTGTGACTCCAACGGCTAGAAGGAGACACACCACACTTTATTTCTGTTCTTCACTCTGCAGAGTGTATCTATAGGCTGATACTATCTTGATCTACTCTCTAGTACATGGTGTCCTTGAAAAGAATTGAAGACTCCTAACTACTCTTTAGACAAGAGACATCTGTGCTTTAACTTTTAAATGATGTCACACATGTTAAGTGAAGCCCCTGCAGGAGGGAGCTCACTGGTTAAACACTCACGGGACTTGTTCCTGCGGTCACACTACTTTCCTAGGACAAGTAGTACAGGCTGACCAAGCCGCCCTGGCTCAGTCCAGCCCCCTTGTGGCTGGAGCAGGGTTCTACCTTCAAGACAAGATGCAGGAGCTTCGAGGGAAGACAGCTGGGTGACAGCTATGAGGACAAACCCCCCTTTAGCTCTACATTTCAACACTTAAGATTTTGTTACTATCAAAGTTTCTTTTTTCTTCCTACTAAAAAGTTTGAATACCCTTGCTTTGCACCATTCTCCATTCTGAAGTTAGATAGCCACTAACACAACCGGATGGTTCTCCATGTTGCGGTATTGATTTCTTCATGAGTCCTACCAACCTCTTGCATCTTGTTTTCGTCACTGTTCATGATCCGGATGCGGAGGACCAGCTTCTCAGCATTGTCGTCATTGAAGATGCAGTTCAAGTCATCACCAAAGCCTGTGGGGGACAGGGGTAAATGCACATCTAACTAGACCTGCCTCCTCATTGCTGGTCCTCAACTTTCCTCCTCTTACAGAGTTTACTGTGGGCTCCCCCCATCCTTATAGAACCCTCCAGAAAGGTGTTACACCAAGAACAGAAGGACATGCCACGGGAAATTATAGATACACAGAGGGCAAGAAAGATCCTAAAAAGAGAGGTCTTGGAGCAGCAGACCTGCCAGGTGGAAGGTGTGCAGGTGGAGGTGACTAGGGGAGCCCCGACAGGACACAGGACTGACCCTGCTCTCCAGACTCACCAGCATTGATCTTCTCTGCAATCTGTTCCATGGTCAGCTTCCTGTCTGTCATGTGCTTCCGGTCAAGTTCTACCCGCAACAGCCAGGGGGAGATCCGGGCCACGTCAAAATCGGGCATCTCATAGTAGACGTTCACCCACTCCTGGTCCTCTGCCACCACCGTGCTCTGAGGGTTGGGGTCATAGTAGATGGCCGTGTTGGCAGTCACCTTCCTCAGTGTTGTGTGTTCAAGGCGGCACAGAATGTCCTGCAAAGGAAGAGATTCATGGCACGGGGATTTGGTTAACTCCAAAAGCAGCTCCAAATGCTCCCAGACCCCTTATCTAGTTGACCCCACCCCCACCTTGGCTCGCTCAGCATCTCGAGCTGACTGGCCCAGCAGGAAAACCGTGAGGGAGGGCGTCTTTGGCTTCTTGGAGATATTGATGAGCTCCTTAAGTCGAGGGACACCCAGTGTCACGTTCTTGGCAGACACGCCAGCGTAGTGGAAGGTGTTCAGGGTCATCTGCGTGGCCGGTTCTCCCAGGGACTGGGCAGCCAGAGCTCCCACCATCTCCCCTGGATTGGCCTAAGGAAAAGGAAAGCCAGTTTCAGATAGAACAAATCACACGGCCAATCAGAGGACAGCGCCACGGCCAGATGATGCCCTACACTGAAGACACGCAATCCGGAGGTGCTTGGGGTTAGTGCCCAACTCACAGCACATCGTTTAGAAGCGTACCCAGATACCATTATCACCTAAAATCCAAACTTTTAAATGCCTGTTAGCATGGTAAACGCTCATTTACAGAGATCTTTTGAACAGGAGGTCTCTCCAATGCCATGCTTTCCATACTCATCAGTGGCTCTTAAGGAACAGCCCTGGTGGTTTAACAACATGTAAGGCACTCAGCTGTTAAACAAAAGGTCAGCAGTTTCAAACATATTGACCGTCTAGTTGAGGAAAGATTTCCAGCTTTGAAGATACTACCGGTTTTCAGAGTTTCTGAACTGTAATCCAGTTTGGCTAACTTTTGAAATGTCATGCAGTGCTTCCCCCATGCACCTTCTCAATGCCTTTCTTTCCTTCTTTAGGTCTGAAGGCCTAGTTGGTAGGGAGCTCAAGTGACAAGGGGACTTGAAGCCTGGTGGCAGAAGGGGTAACAGCACAGCTAACCCAGAGGTAGTGCTGCCTCCTTGGCTTGAGTCCCATGAGTGACTCCAGTGAGCAAGGTGGACCCTCCTTCCATTCCACTTACGGCCTCTCAGAGTCCTCTAGGAGGATCAGCTATGAGTTGGTGGCAATTCATGGTAATGAAAAGAGCATAATGGCAGCAGAGGAGTGAGGGTCATGGACAAGCTTCCCCAAGGCTAGTGGGAGACCTCCACCGACTGTCATCATATCTGCCATCTCACTAATGCCCAAAATAGTCGGGTAATTTTTTTTTTTACTATTGTCATAAACATTAAAGTGTCAGATTATCAAGATGGTGGATAAGAAGTAGGCGCATAATCATAAACCGTTAATTTCAGCCTTTCAATTGGGACTGACTTAATTTACGGAGTAACATACACTGAGGGGCCTTATATAGAAGGCATCGGACCTGACTGATGGCTCCTGACGATGTCTTCCCACGGCTTGGCAGTTCACTGAACGATAGTTACTTTCTGGTATAGACAGACATACCATATTTTGTTAATCCACTCAACAATGGATGGGCACTGTTTACCATGCCTAACTTTTAGGGATAATGCTGTGCAACAATTCTATTTTTACAGAGATATGTTCTACACTCTGCATACATATCTAGGAGAACACTTTGAGGAACTCACTTGAAAACTGCTTTCCAAAACAGATGCACCATTTCTATCAGCTATATATGAAGGTTACAATTTATTTACATCTGCATCAGCATGTGTTAATGGCCATCTTTTTTATTTTAATCATTCTAATGAGTATGATGAGGACTCCCAAAAGACAGACTGGCACAGGGAGTGCAGTGACGCGTGTGATAGATCAGAAGGATAGTGTGGGAGAGGGCAGATCTGCTGCTCTCAGGGGAGCACGTAACACTGAGGAGTGAAGAGGATCTCACGTGGCTCTGCCAGGTGGTGACAGTGACAGTCTTCTTGTGCACCTACTGACCGTGTGTTTTCTTTAGAAAATATGTCTATTCAAACTTACTGAGTTCTTTCACTTTTTATCATTACTATAAAACTTGTACTTGATATAATCTAGAAAAAAGTTACCTTATCAAGTATATCATTTACAGATACTTTTTCCTCACTTCCCCATTTTTACTTACTTTTTTTTTTTCATTTTTACTTTCTTGATTTTTTTTTACCTCTTTTTGATTACATTTATCTTTTTCTTTGGTTCCTTATGCTTTTGATGTCATAGTTATATATCAATGTCTAATCCAAAATCAGGAAAATTAGGACTATTTAGGATTATGGTTTTCTCCTAGTTTAATTTTAACTCAATTTTTTTTTCATTTTATACCTAACTTGATTCTGAGATAGTCAACTTTATTCTCTTGCATGTAAATATCCAGTTTGTCTCAGCATCATCTGATGAAAAAAAACTCCCTACTGGCTTGTTTTGCTCCTCTTGTCAGTGACCATAAATGTGAGGGTTTATTTCTGGACTCATTTCTGTCCCACTGCTCTAGAGGTCACTTCTCATCAGACAACAATGTCTGATCCCACCTTTGTAATCAGTTTTGGAAACAGGAAGTGAGTTCTCCAACAAGGTTCTTTACAAGATTTTCTGTCCTTTTCCATATGAATTTTAAGATCAATTTTTCCATTTCTGCAACAAAGGCAGTTGGAGGATATGACTGTATTAAATCTATACATCAATTTCAAGAGTACAGCAATTTCAATAGTTTTATAATCCAAGAATATGTAATGTTTTTGTTTATTTACATCTTCTTTAATGGCTTTCAATTTTTTTTTGTCCCCCAAAAGTATTTCTGGCTACTTCATTTATAAAACTGGGCTCAGCCTATAACTACACTATTCTTCTCTCCTTCCATCATTCATAACATTATTTTTAAATCTGCAATACGCTTCACAAGCGCTGAGGACTCTCCTTCATAGGGTCACTATGAGTCGCCTGTGACTTGATGGCACTTAACAACAACAATATGCTAACAGGCCGTGATAACATATTCCAGAATCTGTAAATCTATTCCCCACTTACTCCAATTCCCTACTTTCCATCTGAATCAGGTTTTGGAATAGACATTTAATGGAATTAAAAAATAACAATTCTATTTGATATTCCAGCGTGACATTTATGACCTCTGTGATATTTATTCAATCCCTCAATCAACTTCACTATTTCTCCAATCAATTTTTGCTTTTGCAACATGGAACTATTAATCTCTCCCCTAGAAGGGTTGTGAAGTTATTATGATAAAATAGAAAAACACTTGTGTGTACACGTATACTAAACACCAGTAAATCCAGGGCTTATTACATAAAGGCAGAGAACTAGAGCCATTAGCTGTTATCATCAACTAACTGTATTATCATCAGCTAACTGCAGGTCCAGGCAGGTTTTTCTAGGAGGCCAGAATGTCACAGACGAAAGGAGGAAACCAGGATGAAGGAAAGCACACTACTCACAATAGCTTGGTTGAACTTGGATTCAATCTCCCCCAGTAGCCAGTCGAAAGCCTCTCCACTAAGCCGAAACTCCTCAGCCATGCGGCGGGAGCAGAGTGTGGACCGCAGGTGGATATTAAAGAGCAGGGTGGCATTTGCCTGAGCCTGCCGACTTAGGGGGTCATCCCCATTCACAATCACCAGCTTCTTGCTCAATTCCTTGACTCCTAGGGGCCAAAGGCAGGGGAGGAGATGATCAGGTCAGGGTGCAGAGGGTTCCTATCCCCTGGTGTGGCCTGGTGTTCACCTAAGCAGGTACTCACCCTCTACCACTTTGATGGGGTGGAGGTCGGAGGGAAGGCGAGGGTTAATATGAAAGATTTTCTGAGCATTCCAGATCATACGCAAGAGGTTACAGGGAAGGACAACCTGAAAGAGGAGGAAGTGTAGATGCTCAGCAGTCAGGACAGAACCTGGGGGATGCACTATCCAGACCACCACCCTGCCTGCACGCACCTTGCTGTCACCGGTTGGGAAGATGACCCGGAGCACTTCCCGGTCCTCCCGCATCTGCTCGTACTCCCGCTCCAGCTCATTCTGGATGTGGGCATTGCTCAGCACGTCCTTCACCAGGTCCTCCTGCAGGGTGCGCCGCAAAGCCCTCTCATTGGTGTAGTCAAAACGGAACCTGCAGACGGCAGAGGTGGGTCAGGGGGCAGCGCTGCAGGGGCGTGGTGACCTCCCAGTTACGTTCTTTGGTAAGAGCATAAAGGGAAATTTCCCAGAACTGAGCACTTGGGGCCAAAGCAACTCCTCACTTCTTCTCAAATGCTTTGTTCGAAGGCTTAAGCGTGGCCAGGTTCTGGAACTCCACGCTCTCTCCGGCCAGGCCGTCCTCACCGTAGCGCAGTTGTACCACCTGGTTGATGGAGTTCCGAACAGTGGCATCATACTTCACCATCACGGACTCCATGGACTTGATCAGCCGCCGCTGGATGTACCCTGGGGAAAGGCCATCAGTTCAGGGGGCCAGAAGGGGACAGCGCAAAGACCTCCTCCCCATGGAAGCCTTGTTGGCTAGTCTGGAGCCTTAAACCCCAGGGGAAAAAAAAATCAACTTTCCCCTGGAAGGGGACTCTGATGACAGCACGACACCCAGCAGAGCAGCCCAGGAACCACAGCCCACGTGACAAGCCCAGAGCAGAAGCCCTTGCAATCAGGGGACACTGTTCAATTATTAGAATAAGGGCCTTAACCCAATTCTTTAGCTTCTCATCTCTACTCTTCCCACCCTTTGCCTGAGACATCCAGCCCACCCCGAGGGGTTCTTAGCCCAGGGTGCCAGCTCTCAGCAGAGCCCTGGCCAGGTCGGAAGGTCTCACCAGTCTCCGCAGTCTTGACAGCTGTGTCAATGAGTCCCTCACGGCCCCCCATGGCGTGGAAGAAGAACTCAGTGGGCGTGAGGCCAGCCAAGTAGGAATTCTCCACAAAGCCACGGCTCTCAGGCCCATAGTCGTCTTTGATGAAGTGAGGCAGAGTCCTGTGCTTAAAACCGAACGGGATCCGCTTGCCCTCCACGTTCTGCTGCCCGACAACAGCAATGACCTGGGACACACAGAAGAGCTGCAGTGAGCTTCACGTCCTTTTCATAAGAGGCCCTGCTAACGCCCCTCCCTGACCCAAAACACAACCTCCTGCCAACTGTCTCTGTGGTCCTGCATCTGAAAAGACAAGGGCCCCCACCTGAGAGATGTTGATCTTGGAACCTTTAGCCCCGGACACGACCATAGACTTGAAGTTGTTGTACTCAGAAAGGGATTTCTGTGCAGAAGAGCCAGTCTTGTCTCTGGCATCATTGAGAATTCGGTTGACCTGGTTCTCGAATGTCTGGCGTAGTGTGTTCCCTGGGGTAGGCTCCAGCTCGTTGTTATGCGCCTTCTCAATGACCTGGAGAGGCAGAGCTCCCAGTGAGCTCCCACCCTGTCGTCCTTCCCTCTATTACACCAGCTTCGCTCTTGCTGACGTCTGGGTCAAGTCCCTCAGTACTCCTTATTCAGTCCTCACCTCTATTACATCCTGTTTGGCCTTCTTAATGGTGTTCTGAATGTCCTGGTAAGTCTTAGAATCAGCAATGGAGTCCCCAATGCCAATGGTATGACCTAGAAATAAGCAGAATTGCCAGCAAAATTTCTTTTAATTTCCAAGAAACAGGATAAACTTAGCCCAACAAGTGGATGCAGATTGCCTAGTCTGAAGTAAAGAATGAAAGACATCAAAGACAGACCACAAGCCTCAGCTCCCACAGCCTGAGATCAAAAATGAGATGGTGCTTGGCTACAACCTCTGGCCACTCTTAAAGGAATCTCATTTTAAGATCTTAAATACAGTGGGAGAAAATGTAGAGTAAAACTCAAAATCATACAGAAGCCCAGGCTTCCCATCCAGGAAGAGACTGGTGGAACCTGACTACAGCTCTTAGCTACCATCAAACCTGGAACTGAACTTACCTCCATGGCTCAATTCTCAGCCAATAGCAGATGGGCTAACAAGAAGAGCAGTAATACCAGGCAAGTACGCACACTACCTAGGACAATCAACCGCTGAGATCAAAGGGCAGTGGAGCTCAGAAGTAGGAAGGGAGGACAAAAGGAGGAACCCTGGGGGGGGGGGGGAGGAGCACTGTCCAGGGGGTGGGGGTGTCACACTCCATTGCATGAGCGTGATCTATCACATAGAAAACAGACTTATCCAGCAAATCTTCACCCAAATCAAAATTTAAAAGAAACACACACCAAAAAAGAGCAGAAGGAGGAATTGTGCATCCAAAGAGGAAAGAGAAATGGAGGAAGAGCTGTGAGAAGTGAACAGGGAAGCAGGGAGACTGCATGAAGTCTGATACACTCCATACTCACCCTCGATGAGGAGCCAGTTGTTAATGACAGTCTGAATGTTGGAGTAAAAAAGGCGAGTGATATCATGACCCATCTCAAGGTAGGAGATGTGGACCAGAGAGCCCGCCGACGTGCCCAGAGACTTCTTACACAGGATGCCCATGATCAGCTCCCCATTCTCCACAACCACCTACAGACAAAGCAGCCTCTTAATGTCTCCATCCCAGATCCCACATCCACCTTGTATCCCCACATGTCCAGAAGCCAGCCCCTACCTTGGTGTCCCCAGGAGAGATGTGCTTGTACGGGCCACTGTCCTCATCATCAGGATGGGTGCTGTGGGTACGGATGCAGTTGATATGGCCTGGAATTATGAGCGAGAAGATCTGCTTGCCTGTCCACAGGGGTCGCGGCTTAAGGATGGCGGGCTGTGGGACCTTCCCGTCCCACGTGGACAGGAACATCAAGAGGTTCATCACCTCACCCTGTGGAAGGCAGGAGTCAGTGCTGCAAGTCTTGCCTCCCATCTTGTCTCCCACTTTGTCATGCAGGGGCCCCACTGCTGGGCCCAGAGGCAGGATTCAACCCTGGGCCACACACCCGCTCCAGGAAGACATCTCTCTTGGTAAATTTGCGCACTGCTGTGAGTGTGTCCTGCACGATGCCCATGACAGGGCGGTTGCTCTGCGGGGTGACGATCATGCGGGGCACCATAGCTAGCTCCTGGATCTCTGCCCGGGTCTCGAGGGACTGTGGCAAATGCAGGTTCATCTCGTCCCCATCAAAGTCTGCATTGTACGGGGTTGTCACACTGCAGTGAAAGAGTAACAATCGAGTTGGGGTTGTTTTAAGTGAAGGCAAGACCAGCCCCACCAGAGCTGGCTGCTCCCAGTGGCCTCCCTCAGTTGAAGGACTGACCTAAGATTCAAGCGGAAAGTGGACCAGGGGAGGATGCGAACTCTGTGCCCCATCATAGACATTTTGTGCAAGGTTGGCTGCCGGTTGAAGATGACAATGTCACCATCACACATGTGGCGTTCCACCTGGGGAGGTGAGGGATGGACAATGTCTCAGGAAAGGAGACACACAGCATCTATGAAAGGATAATGTAACCACAACATCCTGAAAAATGACACGTGCGCTGACATGCTACCATTCACCTGGAATACTCAATATTTCTGTTGAGCCAGATTCTGACCGATACTATGTTATCAGAAATGAGTAAGATGTAGTAACCAACTATCTCAAGAAACTCAGGCGGAGTAAAATCAGACAGCACCGTGATCCTGAAGGCTTCACTGTCCCCCTTCCTACCATATACAAATCCCTCGGCTCCCTGTGACACCCATCCCAAATACTAGCAACAGGCCGTTCAGGACATTCTCAGATACCCAACTCCTCAAGCCCATCCTCTGGCCACTCAGAGAGGTCCCAGCTACATGCCTTATAGCCGGTCTGCAGGTGTAGGTCACTGGGCTTGGGGTGGAAGCGTAGGTCAATGCGATCACCATTGTCTCGGATAATGTACTTGGCCCCTGGGTACTGGCTATTCCCCCTGCGTACCAACTCCTGAAGTCTAGAAAGGAAAGAGGTGCAAACAAATGTTTCAAAAAAAAAAATCCTTGCTTTAATTAATTAATTAATCCCTGCTGCCACCATCACCCCAAAGTCTCAAACAGAAGCCTCACTTGACACCAGAGCCGAGAGCTCAAGGCTGGGAGAGCAGGACCTCTCTCAACAAGCCCCTCTACTGGCCCATGGTCACTCTACCCTGGCCTCTCCAAGGCGGGACTTTCATGCTGATGCACACCTGTCAATGTTGAAGGGGGTGACGATCTCTGCAAAAGTCATGTTGGCAGCAATGGAACGGGGCACGCCAACCTGGTCGATGGAAAGGTTGGGGTCGGGGGTGATGACTGTGCGAGCAGAGAAATCGACACGCTTGCCCATCAGGTTCCCTCGCACTCGGCCTTCCTTGCCCTTTAACCGCTGCTTCAGGGACTTGAGGGGGCGGCCAGACTTTTGCATAGCCTGTGAAGAATAGGGGTGGGGTGTGCCCCCTTAGTCAGCACTGGCGCCTCCGTGTTCTGGGGCCTCCTGCTGGTCCCCAACCTAGTTGTGACCCCTGCTCTACCCCAGGCACAGGGCATGGTTGGGGAATGTGTGGACTCACGCGGGGCAAGCCAGGCAGCTCATTGTCCACCATGGTGGCCACGTGGAACTGCAAAAGCTTCACGTCTTCCGCAATGACGTGGGCTGCTGCCCCATTCTGCTCATTCCGCCGGAGCTGATTATTGATCTTCACAATGTCAGCCAGCTTATGAGTCAGATCATCCTGGGGAGAGAGGGACCGTCCTGACACTCAGGGCACGGCACTCACCTGGTGTGTGCGAGACTGAGCCACGAACCCACCCAGGACTGGCATACTCTCCGGCCGAAAGCACCTGGGACCTTCCCCTTCTCAGGACCTCATTACAGCTCCCAAGGCTGCTAAAGGACAGGCTGTTTCCAAACACAGACCCATCTGTCCACTACCTACACACACTTCCCCTCACCCCAATGCTTCCTCCTCCAGATATCCAACACCCCCCACCCCCCAGCGGAGGCAGAGGCTGGGATGCTGACCTGGTTCCGGGCTGAGCCCTGCATCACCACAGCTGGCCGCACAGAGAGCGGAGGCACTGGCAGCACCGTGACGATCATCCACTCAGGCCTCGCATACCGGGGCTCCATGCCCAGAACAAAGCACTCCTCATCTGAGATGCGTTTAAAGATCTCATGTACTCTTTCTGGGCTCAGCAGGATCTTTTTTTCCTGAGAGTCCTCATTGACGTGCTTCCACTCTGCATACAGCTCCAGGCCTGAGCGCCGGATCCGGGGCTGGTAACGCCCACAACCTCCATGGCCCTTCAAGGGAAGACAAAGGCTTACCACCTTTCCCGCCGGAGGCCTGCCCACTCCCTCCTCTTGTGCCACCTCCTGAGCCCTTCTCCCTTATGACAGTGGCTACCAGTCCCTGTCACCTTTTCTTTGGTCAAATCCTCATCACCCTCAGGCTGCTCCACACCAAACTTGTTGTCCATCTCTTCTCCACCCTCACAGATGTTTTTGCCCTTGCAAAGGTCATAGACGTGTGTGAGGCGCTTCTTGGGCTGCCCTTTGGACTTAGCCAGGATATCCTTGATCTTTGGGTTATTCTGAAGATAGGAGTAGAGCGAGGTCAGCTAGGCTAACCCACATCACCCCAGCAGGCAGTCCCATCTCTGGGCCAGGGTCCCCCCATCACTCACAGAGTCCACAAGCAATTTGGAGCAGAAGAAGCAGACACAGCGCAGAACCTTCATGGTCTTCACCAGGAAGCCCACGTGGAAGACAGGCTTGGCCAGCTCAATGTGGCCAAAGTGGCCAGGGCACTCGGTCATGTTTCCTGTAGGAGCACATGCTGAGACTCCCTCCTGGCTCCCGATTTCCGCCTTCCCAGAGCTTTCCCCACAGATCGCAACTTAAAGGACCCACAGCACTCTCCTCTCAGGATTCCACCTCAATTCCCACACTCACCTGCACACGTCTGGCAGCGGCCAGTCCGCTCGATCACCCCCTGCCTTGGATCCATCAGTCCCCCAAGTTTGGGGCGACCTCCCTCAGTCGTCTCTGGGTACTTGATCCCGCCCTCTGTTACGGACATCCGTTTCTATGAAAAGAAAAGTCAACAACTAAATAGGATTCCTAGTTTCCTGCACTCAAGTATGATGAGAACTCAAAACTATTTTGAGAAGAACTAACCACGTTTAGCCCAGGTTGGGGTGGATGAGGGCTGACTGGCATTTGGGGAAATGCCAAAGCCAAACATTCCAAGCCACAAGCTTATTCTCACCTCCATGTGAATAGGAATGGGGGACTCAAATCAGAGAGAAGGCAACCCCGGGCACCTCACAAATAATCATGCTGGGTCCTCAAGGCAGCCCTCTCAGTTATATTTTAGATTAATTCATACACAGAAGTTTACCACAGAAAGTTAATTTAAAAAAAAAAATCAAGACTTTGTTTAACTGAATCCTCATGTAGCAGTTCTCAGTACCTGCCAACTAGCAGGATAGTCAAGACTGATATCCTAGCTCCAGACGTGGAATTAGGAGACCTGCAAATGCATCCTGCCTCTGCACCTCTTTCTCGCCACTTCCCAAGGGTACAACCTTCCCAGGTGCTTGCATATTCAAAGAGAAAGCTGGGTACGAGGAGGGTAAAACCACTTCTACTAATTTCCTTCGGAATCACAACCACCCATCATCAGCTATTGATCTGAGGCTATAAATCTTTAGGGGAGAAGATTGTCTATCTTCCTCTCATGACACTAGAGCCAGTACAAGAAGGAGATGGGGATGGAATTTATCAGGAGCAGGGAAGTGAATGTGCACCAAAGCCAGAATCTCAGGAAGGTAGAGCCAGGACTCGCAGGGTCACGTCCATGTGGGAAAGAGCGAGATAAAACTCAAACGTCTGCAGAGTTGAAGAGGAGGTTCCTGCCCTAGACTATCTTCCATTTACAATGAAAACCAAGAATTAATAATTCAGCTAAGCTTTGTCCACTGAACTCCCAGGAGGAAGAATTTAACAAAAGCTTTCAATTGATTATTTACCTCTTAGGAAGACAGAAGTAACCTGAAGCTGCCAAAGCTTCCAACTTGCAGGAACTACCAGAAGTCTAACCCATCCCCTGGTTCCCAAAACATGCCCATCTCACTACAGCCTTCAGCATAAACACTGATGTAAACACTAGAATTTAACATCATCTTGGTGCCAAGCTGATTTTCACTCTGAACTTCATAATGAATTCATCACTGTCTCCATTTCACAGATTACAAAACTGAATGGACTAAGGTTACGCATGCAACTAGAAGAAAGCGGTGAAGCAGATATGAAGCCAGGTCTGCTGGTTCCGTCTGTGTATCTCTCCACTCCATCATGATGATATCCTAACTCAGCACAGGGGCTGACCCACGTACCTGGGACGTCTCCATCATTTCCCTGCTTACTGATCAGCAAGAGTCCTCTATGGTCCCCTACAGCCCAGCCCAGCATGCAGGGCACTCTACCTTCCGTGTCTCTGCTCAAGTGCCATTCCACAGGCTCCATTCAGACCAGACTCCCCCTGTGCTACCACAGCCTCCTATGAGATGTTTGCCTCCCTGAATTAATAAATTTTCCAAAGGCAAAGGCAGGAAATAACTACAATTCACCCTGCTTGACACACAGTAGGTTATCCACAAATGCAAATTAACCCGAACTGCTTATCAGGGGACTAGCCAACAGGTCAGCAGTTTGAATCCACCAGCTGCTCCGTGGGAGAAAGATGGGTAATCCAAAGATTTGAGTTTAGAAAGCAGATGGAGGGTCACCATGAGCTGAAGCCACATTCGTGGCAGTGGGCAAATGCCCAAAGGCTCCTCAGTGTCAGGGAGTGACCCTCAAAGAAATGAGGGAGGCAGGGAAGAGGTGTGCTGGTTGCCCTCACAGATCAGTAATCCCCTCACAACAGATCTGATGAGCCACTGGGAAATGAAAGGGCTACAGATGTGAGGCTAGAAAAGTTGTGAATGTCCAGAAGTCAGGCCTGATATTCTTCAAGGAGCCAGGTCCAGGGTGCAATTCAAATGTCATCAACTCATCCTGAATCAAACATAAAAATGCAGGGGGCTGAATCTCCCTGCCAGAGCTGGGTTTCCAACCAGTTCATCCTTGTTCGGTCATGGCTGTGGGAACAAGCCTAGAAGAGGCCCTAATTTTAAACTGAGGGTGATCCAGCATGGAAAAAAGTACAGGGCCCAGTCCCACTGAAAACTTAATGCAGGAAGTAAGGGTAGCATATAGACTGCATAGCAACCAACCTCCTACTCCTTAGACTTTAAGCATAAACAGAAATATAGCTACCCTGCTCAAAACTGGCAGCCAACCACCTCTTTGAACGTATCTTGTTCTTCTCAGTTCTGCAACAATCCAATCTCACACACCAGACTCCTAAAAGGGCTCACTACGCCTCTGTCAAGTCTCCCATTCCAGGGCTTCAACTAGTAATTTTCTGCATTCCAGTCACTATTTGTTTTTTTTTGTTTGTTTTTTTTGGGGTATTTCAGAATTTATTCCATATATATGCTTCCCCTTCTCTTTACCTAATGGTTTGGGAAGGAGGGAGGTTCTGTAAAGTGTAACAGATGCTTCACTAATAACATCTTGCTTTGAGTTTTACTATAACATGTAAGAAACAGTAGATATATTCTACTACATGTTAGATTATTTCCTCATTGCTCCTAGACTACTTTTTTGACTTAATTTCTTTTACTTTAATAAAAGACATCGTCCATTGATGACCAGTCGGATTATCTCTGTATTTGCAGGTCTTCTTGCATACAAGTGACTGAGTTTATTGTTGAGAATAGTAAGAGAATATGGATGCAAGAAAAAAACAAGTGGAGACACAAACTGCCTTAGCAGCCCTGCCATGGATCTGCCCGATTCTTTCGCATCAGGAAGTTGATTTTTCTGGCCATTTCCATGTTGTAGATCCGTCGGCAGGTCTCATAGCTTTCCCGCTGTCGCTTGCGGCAGGGCTTCTCATAGTATCTCCTTCGCTTAATGTCTTCAATGAGCCCATCCATGCTGAGGATTCTGTTCAGGCTCCTGTATGCACTTTCCACGTTGCCATCCTGTACCATCACAGTCCTGGCAATGAATTTCAAATGTCTTGCCATGATCTTGGATTTAAGTCTTCACTCTTCTCTCAATTAAAAAAAAAA
>NW_006399996.1:2119823-2131115 GCF_000299155.1 Elephantulus edwardii | reverse complement strand
AAAAAAAAGACCTTTTCTCTCTCTGCTGAGTTCACATGCTCCAATCTGTGCAACAACCCTTCAAGCTATGATGCCGTCAGGCAGCCTGAGACTGGATGGGTCAATGGAGAAGACATGAATGTGCTGACAGGAAGGACTATGCTTGCTTCCAATGTCAATTCTAACTACTTTAGGCCCTTTAAACCTTCAACTAAACACGCTTATTCTTCCGTATCTGAAGGAAGAAGGTTAAGACTTCCAAGGAGATGACATCCTGCACAGGAACTCTCTAGCTTTGGTGGCCTAGTGGGTAAGGAGCTATGCTGCCAGCCTAAAGGCAAGTGGTTCTAATCCATCAGCTGCACCATGGAAAAAAGACAGGCAACTTCCTCCTGTGCGATTTACAGCCTCTGAAAGGTCAGCTGAGTTGGTTCTGACTCGGATGGCTCATAACAACATATATCAATGACAAAAGACCATCAACTCCTCTGTCAGGTTGCCTTCCTACAGTGGCCTGTGTGTCACTGGGATGTATGTATTTCAAGGTATGTAGAAGGTATGTATTTCAAATACCAGCAGGGTTAACCACGATGGACAGGCTTTAGCAAAGCTTTCAGACTATTGTCCAAAGATGAGTCCCCCAGGTGGTGACTGGGGAGGAGCTACTTGGCCAGCCGAATGCAGAGATTATCAAGTATCATTACTATCACACACACAAGAAATCCTGCTGAAGACGATTTTTTAAAATGGCTGGAGTAGTATGTTGGACAGGGAACTGCCAGTAACTCAAGCTGGAGTCAGAAGCAGCTATGGAACAAGGAATATCACTGCTAATGTCTGATGGATCTTGGCTGAAAGAAGAGAATACCGGAAAGATGTTTACTTGTTCTGCAAAGACATATGACTGTGTGAATCATAACAAATTACGGATAACACTGAGAAGAATGGGAATCCCAGAAGGCTTAACTGTGCTCATAGGAAACCTATACGCAGATGAGTAAATAGCTGATCAAACAGAACAAGTGGACAATGCATGTTTGGACAGTATCCTTTCTCCATGCCTATTCAATCTGTATGCTAAGCAAGTAATTTGAGGAGCTGGACTATAAGAAGAATGTGGCATTAGAAGTGGAGGAAGACTCAACAACCTACGTGATGCAGATGATGCATCAAGTGATGAGGCTTTGAAACAGTCACTGCAAAAGACGAAAGACTACTACTGGACCAACAGGCAACACCATGATAGATGGAGAAAAGACTGAAGCTGCCAATGATTTCATTTTACATGGCTCCACAATCAATATGCATGGAAGTAGCAAGCAAACAATCAAAAGACATGTTTTATCTGGCAAATCTGCTATCAAAAATCTGTGCAAAGTGCTAAAGAGCAAGGGTTTAAACAGTTTAAAGGCTAAAGTCAATCTGACCCCAGCTGTGGTATTTTCAATTGCTTATGGAGGCGTGAACTGATGCCTCTTAACTGTGGTTTTGGCTAAGTGTTGAATATATTCAGACTGACAAAAGAAATATATCTATCTTGAAAGGAGATAACCAGCTTTCTCCTTAGACGTTAAGAATAGTGAAACATCATCTCATGTACTTTGGGCATGTTTTTCAGGAGGCACCTGTCCACAGAAGAAGACATCATGCTTGGAGAAGTAGAGAGTTAGCAAGAGAGGAAGCCCTTCAACAAGAGCAGAGGTAGTAACTGCAATGTGGGCGTATGCAAGTGTAAGCTTTAAGCTTGGAGGAGAGTGAGGACAGAGCCCAAGGGCAAAGTTGTGGTCTGCTGTTTACAGGATCACCTTGAAATAGAAATGCAAAGGCATCCTACACACTTTGCTTCACATGTCTCCTTCCAAGAGGGTTTTTAAACACAGACATATGTATGTTCACATTCAGTATGCATAAGTATCTATCACAAATATTCTTTTTTTTTTATAAATTTTAATGACAATTTACAGAGACTTAGGGTTTCCATTCATTCATTGTTGCACTTTTCTCCCTGCCCATCCCCTCCCTCCAATTTGCTC
The DNA here is from genome assembly GCF_000299155.1 of Elephantulus edwardii. Classification (NCBI taxonomy): domain Eukaryota; kingdom Metazoa; phylum Chordata; class Mammalia; order Macroscelidea; family Macroscelididae; genus Elephantulus; species Elephantulus edwardii. The sequence continues at coordinate 2,129,103 of NW_006399996.1, read as the reverse complement.
TTCTCTTTGAAAAGTAAAATTCTTTCATTGTTAAACAACCCCTCCCAATACATATTCTTATGTTGTTGTTGTGTATCATCGAGTCAGAACTGACCCACTGCTGATTTTCTGGCGGGTTAACTGCACAAGAGGAGACACCCCTGGAGAAGCTGGTGGCCTCGAACCTGTACCTTTGGGATTGCAGCACAGCTTCTTACCACTAGGCCACCAGAGCTCCCTATATTCATATGTTGTTGTTATGTGCTGTAGAGCGACTCATAGTGACCCTATGTACAACAGTCCTATACCCTACTCTATAGTGTGACAATCTTACTGTCTCTGACACTCCTACCCCCATTACCCCTGCCACTGAATCAAACCATTTCATCAAGAGTCTTTCTCTCTTGCACTGTCCCTCTCCAAGGACTGGTCCCTCCTTGCAACAAGTCCAAAGTTATGTGAGACAAAGCTTCAGAATCCTTACCTCCAAGGAGCAGCCTGATCTCACCCTCTCCAGGAGGAAGCTGTTTGTTCTCCAGCCATCCATGGTATATTCAATATTCTTCTCCAGCACCATAGCTCAAAGGTATCAATTCTCCTTCTATCATCCCTAGTCATTATCCAGCTGATGCATAGCAAGTAATTGCAATGACCATGGCCTGAACCCAGAGGCCATCATCATTGCTCTTCAGTACTTTGGAGAGGTCTCTGACAGCCGACTTTCCCAGGGCAATTTGTCTTTTAATTTCCTAGCTGCTGGTGCCAAGAGTGTTGATTGTGGAGCCAAGCAAACTGAAGCTGTTAACAATCTCACTCTCTTCATCATCTATCATGATGCTGCCAATCAGTCCAGTGGTGAGAATCTCTGTTTTCTTGATTTTGAGCTTCAATTCATAGTGAAGGCTGCAGTCCTTAACCTTCTGCAAGTGCTTCAGGTCCTCCTCAGTTTCAGCAAGCAAGGTTGTGTCAACTGCATAATGCAGATACATATTATTTTTCTTTTTTTTGCAGATACATAATACTTTTTAAAAAAAAGATGGGATGGGGGGTAAAACCTCCTAGTTCAGATGTTACCCCCTGTAAGGGCTTCCCTAATTCTTTTAGATTCTATTTATATACCAGCAAGGTTCTCAGCTCAAATTTCATTAGTTACTTGTTTACACATTTGTCTTTCATGGGCTGCAATTTGAGGGCAAGGTTCATATTTTAATTTTCTTTTCTACTGCAATTTGGGTGAAAGTTCCAGAGCAAATGTTACCACTCAACAGATGGAGCACATTTTCCTTCACCCCATGATTGCAATCCTTGTAACATCATTCATCCCACCTCCCTCTTATATTTCCTGTTTGTCTATTTCAGCTCCTCCCTATGCTCCTACCCCTTCATGGATTCTGAACTTTGTCCTTGGGCAACTGCTGCCCCTTTCATCTGGGGTTTGATCCACCTAAGGAGTGCCTATCTTCCTCTTGTGACTGCTCACCTTACAAACAGCATGTATCTGTGAATCAGAGGGCTGAGTTCAGGTCTTAAGGAGTGGCTAAGGCTGTATTCTCAAGAGTCTTACCAATCTCCATCTGACCAGTGACCCTAATCTTTAGGATTGACTTTTTGTTCTCTATCTTTCAGGACCTCCTATAATAACCCCTTTCAGAGTACAGCAGAGGTAGCTGGTCTCTTCATTTATCTTTAGATTCTCAATACTAGTGCATTATCTAGCAACTGAAAAAACCAGTTGTCACAATATGGAGTCTAACTCACGGGTGACTGAGTAGGACTCTTCTCTACCAGTTTTTCACAGTTGATTTTTCAGTATATCAAGCCTTTCTTCCAAAATATCTTCAGTTGTACTTGAACCTCCAACCATTTGGTTAAAAGCCAAGTGCTTAACACTGGTGGCTTAGTGATAAGCAATTGGGTGCTGTCAATCCAAAGGCACATGGTCTAACCCACCAGGTGCTCTGAAGGAAGAACATGGGCAGCCTCCTATGCAGTACACTACCTCTGAGAAATCCACGTGAGTCAGCTATGACTCTGCTCTGACTCAATGGTTCACAACCACCCAAAGGTTCAATGTGTATAGGAAATCTCTCACTAAACTATAAACAGTTTGAATATAGGGGTGATCCTATTCACCAATATAGCCTACATATCACTTTAAAAACTTAGTCCAGAACAAAGGCTGCATAGTGGAGTGGCTTGGGGGGGGAAGGATTGTATAACAATGCAAAGAATTTTTCTTTTACTTTTCAAAGAGAAAAATGAACTGGAGGGGAGGGGTAGGAAGGGAGAAAAGTACAACAATGAATGAATGGAAATTCAAAGTCTCTGTAAATTTTCAATAAAATTAATAATAATATAAAAAATAAAACCTTATGTTTAATTTTTAAAAAAACCCACAGAGCTGTAATAAATATAAAGTTACACATTCTGTCAAGAATTGAACTGTATCCACCAAGAATATGTGTATCAAATAATTTTTTATTGTCATTAGGAGCCACCTGAGTCAACTCTGACTTAGATCAATAAAACACAGAAGTTATTTAATGATCTCTCATTAGAAGTTAAACAGCTATAAAAGGTGGGATACAATACAATTAATACCATCAGAACCTTAATTCAGAAGGGGGCAGGGGAGAACTTCTGTCCTACCAAGAAAAAATTCACTGAGAGTAAAATGTCCCTGCCTGGCCATAGGTCCCCATGCTGGGACACCCCCTGACAGAGGGGAAGGCCCACGAAAGTAGAGACCACCAAGGGAGGTGAGAAGGCAGGAAATAAAAAATCTCCTCTAGGGCAAAGAGAGAAACCCTTCCTCCAGAGTGGGCACCTGGAATTTGTACTGCTAGCCTCCTAAATGACAGGATAAATCTATTTGTTAAAGACATTTATGTATGATGTCTCTGTTACAGCTGCACATTCCATGGAGGATAATTAAGGAATATTTTTAATATTTAAAAGTAATGAAGCATCTCATTTCCCAACTCTGGATAAACCAGCAACACTCAAACCTAACTTTTTCATTTAGTCCACAGACAATTAAAAAACGATCGCTCATGCAAGAACACCACCACCTCTTTCTTTGTTGCCAACAGATTTGACCCTCCCACTTTGTTGGTTTCACACTTATTTTTTTACTAGTTACTTAGCAACTGCTGAAATTCTAGATTCACAAAGTGCCTTAGCAGTTTGCAAACAGTGGATTTAACCTACTGGAACAATGCTGTATTCTGGCAGGCCCTTATTGATATGTAGGTTGTTTTTAACTGTTATTTTAAACATTACTGCAACACACACAAACACACACATATACATCTTTGTATGCTGGTCCAATTAGTTTATTACTCATTTCTTCAATTGTGCTAAGAATCATTTAAGAAGTCAAGCCTCTGAAAACCTCCTGGAGGGTCAGCTATCAGTCAGTTCAGCCTCCACAGTTCATAGCAATCCTAACAGAGAAGAGCTCCTAGGACATCTGGCACCAGCAGCCAGGAAATTAAAAGGCGCATTGCCATAGGAAAGTCTGCTGTTAGGGACCTCTCCAAAGTACTAAAGAGCAATGGTGTCTCTCTGGAGACTAAGGTGTGTCTGATACAGGTCATGGTCTTCACAATCACTTGTTATGCATCAGAGAGTTGGACAATGACCAAGGAGGATAGAAGGAGAATTGATGCCTTTGAGCTGTGGTGCTGGAGAAGAGTATTGAGAATACCATGGACTGCTAAGAAAACAAACAGATTTGTCTTGGAAAGGGTTAAACCGGGAGGCTCCTTGGAGGCAAGGATTCTGAGGCTACTCTAACATACTTTGGACATGTGAGGAGAGACAGGTCCTTGGAGAAGGGCATCATGCTTGGGAGGGTGGAGGGACAGCGCAGGAGGGGAAGGCCCTCTATGAGGTGGATTGATTCAGTGACTGGGATAATCGGGATGGAAGTGTCAGAGACAGTGCGATTGGCACAGGACAGAGCAGAGTTTAGGGCTGTTGTACATAGGGTCGCTATGAGTCGCAAGCGACTCCACGGCACATAACAACATAGAAGACTGGGGAGCTCCCCTCTGGGACTGACTATTCATCCCGCTGACCTTTCCCTGTTTCCCTTATCCTGTAAGAGATCTCAGAGCAACAAGTCTGGTGTTTAATATACATTTGATCATGGATTCCAATGGCCTCCTACCAAAGATAGGAAAAAACAGATTCCACGACTTACTGCCCTCTTTTTCCTTCTGTGACTCTCCCCTTTTCCTATTAAACCCCAGACAAAAGTGGTCTTCTTTCAATCCCTGAGACAGCACATGTTCATTCCTCCCCAAGGCCCTTTGAACTTGCTGGTTCCTTTGTCTGGTAATGTCACGTCGTCAGACATGCCTTTCCTGCATCACCCGTCGAAAGTCACCCCACCTCTATGACAATCCCATCACCTCAGTCACTTTATTCAGGGTATCTTAATTACTGTTTCCCCAACCCGTTCTCACAGGAAGTAAATCTCAGGAAGCAGGGTCCCTTGTTCTCTTTGTATCCCCGGCATCTGCTAACACACAGACAGGTTGACCTAATATTTTTAAGTGGGGAGGAAAAACTCTGGGGTGCTCAATTAATGTGTTGAGGGGGGAGAGGGGAAAAAATTTGAAGCTTGGCTTCCTATCTTGAGTCTGCAAAAATCCCCTGTGCAATTACGTACTCCCTTTCCTCCCTTGTAGCCACTTCTACAAGTTTCCGTAAAAAGCCAAGCAAGATTTGCAAAAGCTTCCAAAGTTGAACTCTGAAATGCAACACGATGCGGGGCACCGAAAAGCTATACCAGAGGGAGAGAAACTCGATGCTTCCGTAGCAATTTCGCAGCCCCGCCCCAGACACAGAGGTAGAAGGCGGAGCCTCCGCGTTACTTACCAGTTCATCCGGACTGAGGACTCCGAATTGCACTCTCTTAATGGTGCGCAGCGGGCATGCGCTGTCCCCGGAGGGGGGGCCACCCCCGTGCATCGCGAAGGCTGACGCGCTGCGCAGGCGCAAACCTCCCTACAAAAAGCCAGCGCCGCCTCAGCCTAAGTGCTCAGAGCCTTTCGGGGCGGCCACCGAGAAAGATCTCCAGAGTTGGGAGGAAGAAAGCCGAGAGGAAGGCGGGTGGGGGAGGGGAAGGAGGGGGAAATGAAAAAGAGCGAAAGGAGCTCTTCTCCCCCTTTCCGGAGATTTTTCGTCTCCCAAAAAAGAGGGTGGGGGAAAGGGAGGAAGGGAAGGTCTGGGAGGAGGAAGAAGAAAAAGGAAAACGAATAAATAAGTAACCGGGCTCCTGAACGGCAGAAGTTACGGCAGTTTGTCTCGCCCCTTTCGGGAGCCTCTTTCTTCTCCAACCGTCTCGGCCGCGCTCTCCGCGCTTCTGAGAAGCGAACTGGCTGAATGACGCCCTTTATAGATTCGCCCTTGCGTCCCCGCCCCTTCCTTTCCCGACCTCCTTTGCGCTACGGGGCTGCCGGAGTAGGCCTGCAGGGGATGCTTCCTGCTGTTGTTGAGCCTCCCTACTCTCCGCTCCGGTTGGACGACCATTTAAAATGGCAGGGGGAGGGGAGTTTCTTTTCCCGCTGCTTCCCTTAAATACCCTCTCTCACACTGAGCTTTAAGACTGAAAGGAACGAGAGTCATTTCGGTCGTTTTTATTCTAGTTTGGAGTATGATTTCACTTTCAACAAAACTCTTGTTAAATATACCCCTCTAGATAAAAATGGTTTCTCCTGCGAATTGGTAATAAAGGAGGTGGGCCCGATCGGTTCCTCCCCAGTGGGTCCCAGGGGCTGTCCTTATCATAAATATGCACTGGGCTTGCTAAATATTCATGGACATAAGATGGCGAGGTCAGTTGCTTATCCGGAAGTAACCGACGTTGGTTAAGGGGGACCTCTCAGGATGGGTGGGCATTTCCTGGCTTCTCTGGGAGTGCTGAGCGGAGGCTTGCTTCTGGAAGTCTGGTCTGAGCCACTGGGTTATAAGCCTCAGCTCGGTGGCTGAGCTAGGAGGAGACCAGACTGTCCATGAGACATCACGGGACCATGACAATCCGGGAAAAGCAGATTAGCCTAGGGGCGGGACGTGAAAAATTCTGGTGGACTCAGGGTCAAGGAATCTGAACATTAGGATGTCCTTCCACTTCTAGGATATTTCAGAAATAAGATTAAGGGTAGAGTAAGGGTAAGAGCAGCGTAGGACCTCCACTCCTAGCGCAGAGATGACACCAACTGCACAGCTGCATTCCGAGCGTTCCTTGTTTGAAGTCAAAGTCACTTCACCATCTGGAGGGGTTTGGGTAGTGGCATGAGCAGGAACAAGTGAAATCATCCAGCGCTTAGGTATAAAAGTACTCTCCCCTCTCCAGGTGCAATATCTAATTGCCTCAACACCTCAAATAGTCTAATCCTCAGGCTCTTTCTAGGCTGTGAGGGAAATAAACGTTCTCCACTACCCTGTGGGTATCCTGCCCTGTCTCATCCCTCAAAGCTTCAAGCCCTTGTATCTGCTCTTCAGTTCTTGCCCTTTAGTTACCAAAACTCCTCATCCCTTCAAAGCTTGCTCTGGAGCTCCCAGTTAGTCCCTCTCCACCAAGTCCACCCCATGACTTCAGGGATGTCCCTTTCCTATACCAGTTCTTTTCAGTCACTTGTTCTCCCAAGTTTGTGCTCTAGTCTCTCCTCCTATTACTCTGTCCTCCTACTCCTACCCCCACCCCCAGGCTCTCAAATTCAATTTCATTCCTTCTTCTCCTCCTCCTCCTCCTCCTCCTTTTTGTCCTCTTCCTCTTCTTCCTTCTCGCAGCTGAGTTTCTTGACTGTGATAATGAGGATGCTGCCCAACACAATTCCTGCTCCCATGATGTCAGAAAGTGCCACTGCCTCGTCAAGCACGTAATATTGCAGTATGAGGGCCACCACCACCTCGGAGTGCAGGACAGCACATACCAGAGCAGGGTGGGCTTTAGTGACTGCATAGCGCACACACAAATAGGAGAATAGGGAGCAGGTACCCACCGCCACTACACAACTCCAAGTCAGAGGGTCTTTAGGAAGGACAGGGGTCTGCAGGAAAAAGAGGCCTGGCACGGAGCCCACTAGCCCCACCAGGCCAAACAGGAAGGCCACTGTTGGTAGGCAGGAGGGAAAGTGTAGGGAGCGATACACTTGAAGCCCCAGTGCCAGTGCCAGGCCCCCCACAAAAGCCAGCACATAGCCGATGGCAGTGTAGAGCCCAGTCGTCCCCTCTTGCAGTGTTCCTAGTCCAGGTCCCACAATGATGATGAGCCCCAGGGTGCTGCCCAACAGGCCACACCAGTCGTAGCGACTGAGACCCTGGCGCTCTAAGCAGAGGACGAGGAGAGCGGAGCAGATGGTGGAAGAACCTTTGCCAACAGTCACAGCATTGCCAGTAGGCACCAACTGCACTGCACTGTAGGCACATCCAATGCCGAGGACATTGAGTATGGCGTGAAAGCAGGCCCGTCCCCGGGCTTCAGGAGGTCCCAACAGTGGGTCACCAAGAAATTTCAGTAGCAGAGCAAAAGGGAGGTGGAAGAGACATCTGCAGATGAGCAGCTCCAACGAGGGGAAGCCAGAAGTCTGGTAAGCGATACGGGAGGCGAGTCCCACGAAGGCTGCAAACAGGCCCCCACCCAGCAGGGCCACAAGCAGGCCCTTGGTGGCATCAGAGGGTCGGAAGTGGAAGCATTGCTTTGAGGGGAGGCTGCCTGGAGTGGATGGTGGTGATGGTTGGGTGAAATCAGGCAGGTTGGAGTAGAGTTGATTTCCAGCCTGTTAGAGAGACAGGAGCTCAGGATGGAGGGCATTCACAGCCTGGGGGACCTGGGGCTGGACCAATGCCAGGCTGGGGTCTAGAACCCTGTGGGACAGTAGGGGGCAGGCTTTCTTGCTGAGGATCTCTTGGAAGCTAGATAAAAATGGCCTGAAGATGAATGAGTGAGGTGGTACAACAAAGGCCTTTAGATTATAAAGCAGGAAGCAAGGAGTGAATTCTTGGAGCATGGGGTTTCTCTGGGTAAACTGTTCCTTGGGGGAGGAAAAAAGAGGGCCCAGGGCTACTTGTTTGAACAGGGGGAGGTGACTTTAGATGCTCTGTGTGACAGATCACACATCTGTGTGATAGTCACAGATCACTATAACCTTCATTTGTGAATACCTCTAGAACAGATGGATGGTTTCAGAAAGAGGGGGGCAGCCAGGAGCTAGAGGGATAGAGTATTACTAGTCCACTTGACCCCACACTTACCATCTTTCCTTGGATTTCCTCTTCTCCTCCTGGCTCAGGGGACCTTGACCCCTCAGACCTCCAGCCATTGTGACCTGGCTGGAGTGGGGATGGGGTTCTTTCCTGGAATCTCCCAGAGGTGGGGGTGGGGAATCCTTCCTGGAATTGCCCTAAGGTGGTGGGGATAGGATTATTTTCAAATTATTATTTCAAATTATTTCCAACTCAGCTTGCTTTTTATCTGCATCATCATGATTCTTGTTTTCTCTTTGCTTCAAGTTCTGTGAAGCGACTTCTTTGGTCTTAATGTGTTTATTTATGTCTCACCTTGTTTCAGAAAGGGTTTAAGAACATAAGCTCCAAGGGCTGCCGGCTCTGTCGCCTGGGTTTTGAATTTTCTGGGATTGTCCCTCTGGAGTTTCAGGAATGTTTGTTCTGTATGCCTGCGTCCTCCTGGTGTTTTGTTGAAGTGTCCCAGGAGGCCCCATGGTCTCTGCATTTATGCACGGGAGATGGAATGTAGATATTTGGGCTAGTGGGGACAAATACCAAGCTGCCTGCTCATCTACCCGGGTGGTCAGTGATGTGTGACTCCTGGAGAATTTCAGTCTCTCTTGTCCTAGGCCTGCTGAGGTATGTACTCTGCACTTTGCTGGGGCGGTTGTGTGTGTCCAGGAGCTGCCTGCCTCTCAGTGTGCTGGCCCCAGAGCTGTGAGTCTCACTGGGCCTGGACTGTGAGCTTGACATGTTGTGTCTTCACACAGAGTGGGTACGTGTGCCCTGGATGGTGTGCACTGCTGAGTGAAAGGCAAGCAGGAGGGAGGTAGGGGTTCCCTTCCCAGAGAGTGGGCGTTCTCGGGGGAGCCACAGCCCGGCTGGCTAGCACCCCACCGGGTGCCTATTGGCCCGGCGGCCCTAAGCAGTGCGGTCTCCTTCGGATTGGTCCCAGGGAAGGCCGCTGAGACCACTCGGTCCAAGCCTGGAGCTAGGAGCCTGGAGCCGTATGTCGGCTGCGCCGCGCCGGCCTCCTCTCCGCGGCAGCGGCGCTGGGAAGGGA
>NW_006399996.1:2045453-2119556 GCF_000299155.1 Elephantulus edwardii | reverse complement strand
AGCCAGGTCTCCTCCCCGCCGCCGGCGCCGCGGGGTCCCGGGCCGCGCCCCGCCTGTTCCCCTTTGGGGTTGACCTGGGGGCTTAGGGGTCGCGGGCTGAACCTGGCCCCGCCCCCAGGCGCAGGCGACGCTTGTGGGGGGGGTGACGGAGGGGCCCCTGGTGTGGCAACCGAGCGAGCGGCGGCAGGGGGCGCGATCGCCCGGAGCCGTGGGAGGGGCCGCGCTGCGCGCCCCCTAAGGGTTAATTTTGCAGCCTTGTGCCCCCTCCCCCCGTGGGGCAGGTTGGGGGGTGGGGTGGGGCTGGTGTGAGTCCAGGCGGGCGCCGCGAGCCGCTGGGAGGGCGATGGCGTAGGAGCCAGGCAGAGCGGGGGAGGGGTGGGCCGAGCGCCCCGGAGTTGGGGTGTGCGGGGTGCGCAGGCGAGCTGGGGCTCTGGGCCGCTGCGCTGTCGGGGCAGGCTTGTGGCCTTAAGCCCTGGAGACTGTCGTCGCTAGGTTGTGCACAAGGTAAAACTCTTCGGGGCACCACCGTTTGCTAGTCAGGCAGGCAGGGGGTCCGGACAGGGCCTTCCCCGCGGCCCCGGCTTTGGGGGGGGGGAGCAGGAAGGCAGGAGGTCGTACAGGGTTAGGACAGAATGACAAGATGTGGCTCTCAGTGACAGATGGGCATTGAAAACAGGGCACATACACGAGCGCGGAGTTGGTTGGCTGTGAGGTTTGAGGTATATTTTCTACCTGTGCATGCGTTTTCTTGCACATATGTGTGTATCTTGTGGTGCATACATGAAGTGTTTTCTGTACAGTTGGTGTGACGTATGCGTCGTGGAGGGTACCAAAATACCGGGTGTATCAGCCCATTTGCTGGGCCTGGCTGGTCTTTGAGTCGGTTGGCGTCATGTCTAGGTCGTATTTCTGTGGCCTTCCCAGGCCACTGGATAAGCCTGTGTGTCTGTTGATGGGTGAATTAAAAGGGGATAGCACCTCTAGAACTCAAGCCCTGCAAGTCTTTGAGTGGAAAAAACCCTAGGTGCATCATGGGTCCCTGAGGGTCATCTGACTCTGGTGTAGGGGCTTGAAGTATACCAGGCCTGTTGTGTTTATGGGATCGTGGGCAATGGGGAAGGTTGTGTGTTTGCAACATTCTCCATGGGATTCTTTTGTGACGCGTTGTTTGTGGAAGCCTGTCGGGGCTGTTGAGCTGGGAGGCGAGCTGGTCAGAAAACATTTGTGGGGAGGGAGGTAGAGACAAAGGCACTGTGGGCCTCAGACCCAAGAGTCCAGCTCGAGCTGAGCCGAGCTGTGTATGCGTGCTGACTCCTGGGTGTTTAAGTGGTGGTGGGAGGCTACAGTGGGGATGTGTTAGGAGGAAGGCGGGGAGATAAATATGGGACAGAGCAAGGGCAACAGTTGGAGGCCTGAGTGTTGCTGAAGTGGTTCCACCAGCCTTTGCGCAGGTCCGCATGTTTGCCCCTTAACTGGCCTGTCTGCTGTGTCAGGGTCACCGAGGAGAGGCCAGGCAAACTCCAAGGGAAGTGAGCTTGGACAGAGATGTGGCTCTGTGGCCGTGTTTATGTAAAGGCTGGGTGTTTGACTTTTGTCATTAAAATGGAGGGGGGGGGAAGAGTGAAGTTTTCAAGTCTCTTGTTTCCTTCTCTGCCTGCCCCCCTTTGCGGAGAGCTCCGTTTCTCCTTCTGTCCTCTGACACACACCAGGCCACATTTCTGTGACCTTCCACCATAGAGGGCTCTGGGAATGGAATTTGCTCACTAGGCAGATTCCTCAGAACAGGTTTTCCTCACCTTTGGGGCCTGGGCCTTTCTGTGGCTCTGGGGGGTAGGAGGTGGGGGCGGAGGGCTGCCTTTCTGTGCCTGTGTGTGTATGTGTGTTGGAGGGAGTGACATGTACGTTCCAAGTATACACACCCATTCTGTGTCCTGGGCCTGACCTGGAGGGAAGGATGTACGTGTTGGGGGCTGCAGAGCATGATCTAGGCCTCTTGCACTAAGATGGGGGGAGGCTGGCTGCTGCATGAGGCCTACACAACAGGTGCACAGGACAGCCTTGTGGAGGGGAAGGAGCCAGTACTGGAACTGAGGAGTTGTCCCTCCACTCGGGCACTTTCTCTGAGTGAGCCTTAGTTCCCCTCACTTGCAAAATGGGGCTGTTTACCTGCTGCCCTCTTTGTTCTCACAAGATTGTACGCAAATCCTGGGCAATGGAACGGAGAGTGGTTCCAGTTTGTGGCTGTGCCTTTGCGAGTCACTGTCAGCCTTCTCTGTCAGCATGAGGGTCTCCTTTTTGGGTTTTGCTCAGTGTCAGCAGTGAACACCCAGCACTTAACCAGGTACTAGGATTTCAGTAGTTTTGTACATGATCACTCATTTAGCCTTCACAACGACCCTGTGGAAGTAGACGCTGTAGTCACCTACCTTTTTCAGGCCAGGCTGCTGAGGCACAGAGAAGTTAATGCATTTGCCCAAAGTCCTTAGCTAGTAAGAAGTAGAGCTGAATTTGAACCCAGACAGTTAGGATGTGGATCCTGTGCTTTAATCATAATAGTCTGCTGCCCACCTGGAACTTTAAGTAGGCTTCTCTGTGTGCCCCCCACACTTCTCCTCCAGTTTCTGTGGAATTTAGCATCTGCACCAATGCACTTTAGAAGACCAGGATGGAATACTCAGGCAGTGCTCTCAATGAGTCACAGCATGGAGAGTGAGAACCTAAATATGTGCTGCAGTATAATGTGGGTGCTTCCCCAAGGGACCAAGAACCATGGCTCAAGGGAAGGAGAGGTTACTCCTTGCTCGGTGGGTCAAGGAGGATCAAGGAAGAGGTGGCCTTTGCATTCTGTCCTAATGGTTTGGAGGGACAGATCTTGAGAGCAGTTTGTGAAATGGCATTTTCAGCAAGACACTAATAGATGGCAAAAGCATGGCTGTGTGGGACGTATTGAAGTTTGATATCACACTGGGTGCTTGAAGGGAGAGTTAAGGCAGAACACAGTTAGGAAGGAAGGTTAGAGTGAGATTTGAGCCTTTGAATGAATTTGAACTTTATTGTGGAGTCTGGCAGAGACTGGCAAACATTTCTGAGCCCCCAGAGCAATAACTTCAGAGCAGTGAGTAGGAAGTTGTTCCTCAGTGGGAAGAAGGCCACAAAGAAGGGAAACCTGGAGGCTGGGGGCTCCCTTGGGAGGGACCCAGGATAGTGTGGGGACCAGAGGCAGGTTTGACAGGAAGGCTTCCAGAGCCATTCCCATGCTCAGCACAGATCCGACCTGACTGGTGCCTGCCTGGATGTGGGAAGCAGGGAAAGGGTGGAGTCAGACATGACACATTTAGTACTCAGCACGTGAGGCCTTGTGTGGTGATTTATGTAACCAGCTGGCTGACCATAGGCCCCTTCAGTGCAGGATCCAGCAGTATGGCAGAGGGGACAGATGGGCCTGGGTTCAAATTCTGACTCGGCTGCTTGTAAGATGTGTGACTTTAAGCAAAACATATCACTCTTGGAGCCTCAGTCTCCTCTTCTGTAAGATTAGAATAATATAAACACTGTTTTGGGTTATGGTTTTGAGGATCTCATTCAATGAGAAGATGCTTGTAAAACCCCTAGAAGTATATTGCGGGTGCTGCAGAAGTGGTCCTTGGTAACGTGGTTCGCCACAGAGTGTGGCTTCCTTCCAGAAAGTAGACAGACTTAGGCTCACTTTGACGAGGACAGGTTCATTTATTGCCTTGAGAGCTCTGGTGGCGTAGTTAGAAAGGAGTTAGTTGCATTGCTGGCCTAAAGGCTGCACCTCTGATGGTTTAAATCCACAGAACTCCATGGGAGAAAGAAGGTGGGAAATGTCCTATGCCCTTCACAGCCTCAGAAACGCAATGGAGACTCACTATGAGTAGGTTCAGATGTCACAGCAGAGAGAGAGAATGTGTGTGATGTGCCAGGCATGGTTCTGAGCACTGGAGATAAAGCCGCCGACAAAGCAGAAACCCTCACACCGCCCCCATCCTCTTGGAGCTTATGGTCTGAAGATATGGTTTACTGAATGCCAGAGAGGAAAGTAAAGGAGGGGATGGGCAGCCAGGGAAGGCCTAGGAGAATGTGACTTCTCAGTTAAAAAAGGTGGAGCAGCAAGGCATGAGACTATCTAGAGGAAAGAAGATTCCAGGCCAAGAGACCAGCAAGCAGTGGAATGATCCCTGTGTCAGCCCGATCTCAAAGTAGAGAAATGCTGAAAACCACAGAGCCACCAAACCTACCAGGAAGCCGGGCTTCTGCCTCTTGCTTATCACCCCTGTTTTGGGGGCTGAGTTCCAAGATGATAATAAGAGCTAGTGCTTGTTAACAATTTACTATGTGCTATTGAGTAATTTACCATGCAGTTTTCTAAAGCAAAAAGCCAGACGATTGTTGTCAAGCCGATTCAGTGTCATGAACATATCCCATATGTTCTAGAGTAGAACATGAGGTCTTCATGGGGGTCATCTCCATGGAAAGAAATTGCTCAGCTTTTCTTTCTTGGGGTAGGTATGAATTACCAGTCTTTCTGTTGGTAGCCCAGTATGAACAATTTGTGCCACTCAAAGACAGGGACTCTTGTAGGTCCTACAGATTACTAGTTTACTTAATCCTTACAATAACTCTGAGCTCTGGTAACCTAGTGGGTAAAGAGTTGTGCTGCCAACTCAAAGATGCACGTTTTAAATCTACCAGATGCCCCTCTGGAGAAAAATGGGCAAAGCTCCTTCTGTGCGATTTACTGTCTTTGAAAACTCACTGGAATCAACTCTGAGTTGTTTCTGACTCAGTAGGCACATAACAACAACAAGAATGCAACAATCCTGTGAAGTGGGAACTAATTCTTATGTTACAGAAGAGGAAGGAGTGCTGGTGGAACAATTATTAAGTGCTTGGCTGCTAACTAAAAGGTCTGCAGTTTGAATCTCCCAAAAGCTCCTTGAAAACAAAGATGTGGCAATCTGCTTCCATAAAATGACAGCCTTGGAAATATGTGGGGAAATTCTGCTCTGTCTTGTAGGCTCACTGTTGGGGACAGAATTGTTTTCACCCAAAATATAATTCTTAACCTGTGTTCCTTTGATTTTAATCCCATTTGGGGATGTGTTGTCTTTGTTGTGTTAATGAGACAGGATTAATAAAGGGTTCTAAATCAATCTCTTTTGAGATATAACAGATTAAATCGGTAAATGAGAAAAGCAAAGATAGGGTAAAAGAGATCCAAAGACATAGGATCTCCAAGGAAGCAGGAAGCAGAAGCTGGAAACAAGGACCTTCCTGTGCTGACAGAGAGAAAGCCTTTCCCCTGGAACTGACTCTGAGTTCACACTTCTAGCATCACAAACTGTGAGAAGATAGATTTCTACTTGTTAAAGCTACCCATTTTCGGTTATTCCTGCTATAGTATTAATATATAACTAAGCCACTAGGAATCAGAATCAACTCAATGGCAAGGGAAAAACTGTTTCCTATAAAAAAGGAAACAAAGGTTAAGGACCTCCTTGCACAGGGTCATATTATTGTCGTTAAGTGCCATCAAGTCGAGCACAACTCATAGCGACCATATGAACAGAAGATCTGAACCCTGCTCTCTGTCCTGCGCCATCCTCACAATTTCCGACACACAAGAGCCCATTGTAGCAGTAACCGTATCAGTCTACCTGATTGAGGGTCATCCTCTCCTTCGCTGACCCTCCACCCTTCCCAGCATCATGTCCTTCTCCTAGCAAAACATCTAAAAGTATGTGAGGCGAAGCCTCATCATTCCTGCCTCTGAAGAGCACTCCAGCTGCACCCTCTCTAAGATATATGTGTTCGTTCCTTTGGCCGTCCATGGGATGTTCAGTGCTCTTCTACACACCACAGCTCAAAGGCGTCAATTCTTTTTCCGTCATCCTTATTCATTGTCCAGCTCTCGGATGCATAGCAAGTAATTGGAAAGACTATGGCCTGAATCAGGCCCAGGGTCATATCTACTGTCTTTTTGTTGTCTCTTCTTCACTCTACTGCTAACAGAAAGCTTGAGGGTTCAAAACTACCAGCTTCTCATTCCTCAGATCTCAGCCTTGAAAACATGACAGGGCAGTTCTACCGTGTCCTCGACTTGCCATCAGACGGTATCAACCCTACGGAAGTGAATTTTTAAGCCGTTGTAGGACTCAAGTATTTCAGGGATTGTAAGGATGGCATAGGATTGGACAGGGTTCAGATCTACTGTCAGTATGGTTACTATGGGTTGTACTTGACAGCACCAAACAACAGTAGTGCAGTGGGTAGCACAGATTTAAACATTTAGCTGCTAACTAGGTTAGCAGTTCAAATGAAGAGGTGCCTCCGAGAAAAGACCTGCCTATCAATTTCCAGAAGATTACAGTTATTGAAAACTTTCCAGCACAGTTCTATTCTGAACACAAGGGTGTTTCGGACCTGACTCAATGGCAACTGATTTGGTATTTTTAAAAAACACTTGGGGAGAACCCCAACAAAACATTTGGGATTAACAATCTAGAACAAAACATGCATTACAGAGTAAACTGGGGGAGAGGTAGGGAGGAAAATCTGTACCGATGAATGAATGAAAGCCCAACCTCTCTGTAAAGTTTCACTAAAATCACAATTAAAAAAAAAATACTTGGTACATGATAAATGTTTAATAAATGGCAGCTACAGAGATCAGGATGATAATGATTCTGGGTGATCTGTAAGGCTCAGTCAAGCTTTAGGCCTCTGCAGTTCTTAGCTTAGACAGGCCTATCCTCTTGGTAGCGTTCTGCACACAGCTATACCTCCGTGGGCTCTAGGCTGGCCACTTATGGTTTCGGAGGGTGGCAGGCCTCACCAAGTAGCTGAAACCGAACCTCTGCTCTGTTCTTCTGTGCAGGACTGCTGCCTCATGGAGGAAGAGACCATTTGAGCCTTCACAAAGCAATTAGTTGAGCTAGTGGGGATTGGGGGGGGGGCTTTCTTCATTATGGACATAAGATGTGATATAATGGTCAGGAATGCAGACTTTGGAGCCAAACTGCCTGTGGTCACATCCCAGTCCTGCTATCATCAAGTTGTAAGTCCTTGCACAAACTACCTAGCATATTAGATTCTGACAGTCTTTAAAATGGTCTGCAGATGGCTGTTTTTGAAGGGTGATTGTTATTTGTTGCTATGTGCTGTGGACTCCGCACAGCACAACTCCTTACCTCTGGGTCTCCAGAGCTCCCTTTGTGAGTGGTGTTGGTGAGGAACTCATAAATGACCCAGTACATGTGAAGCACTGCTGTAGGTGCCCCAGTGGGCCTGCATGGCCCTTTTGGAAGGGAATGAGAGGACTTGTTCCTCCACTTTGCAAGTAGAACTGACCAGCCAAGTGGTGAATGAGGCCTTTTCTCTAGGATTCCCAACCTATTCATAGTCCAATGACTCCAGGACTAAGAGGAGCTCTGGTGGCTTAGTGGTAAAGAGTCGGGCTGTGGGGCTTAGTGGTAAAGAGTCGGGGGTTTGTACTCACCAGCAGCTCTGTAGAAGAAAGGTAAGTAAGCTCCTCGTGTGTGATTCAGAGCCTCTGAAAACCTGCTGGAGGGCCAGCTGTGAATTCCGACCCAATAGCTCATAACAACATCGAACTAACACTTAAAACCTGATTCTCATCCTTTTTACCACCCTCCTTCTTTTCCACATTTGGACCCCATTGTTGTTATTTGGTACTATTGAGTCAGAATCAAGCCACCTACCACCAGAGTTTCCTTTGGAGTTCACAGGTGGCACAGGTAAGTGCTTGAACTCACCTGGAGATGCCTTCAGAAGTAAGGCCTGGAGAAGGCACCCCTTTCTGAAATTTATCAGCCACCAAACCCCTGCAGCGCAGTTTTACACTGCACACGGGTGTGTGCAGCGTGCGTAGGACTGGCAGGTTTCCCTTCTCATTCAGAAGAAGGGTCTTTTGGGGAACGTGAAGTAGGGTAAATGTGGAGGGAGGACTTGCCGTGGAGATAATGTGAGAAATGGAAAAAGAATATTGGGGCGGGGGGGAAAGATGGGAATTCTACAAGCAATTCCTGATACAGGACCCCTCTGAACACATGTGACCCAGAGCAGTCAGAAGGCAGCCCTGGGAGAAGGTGGCTGACAGCTCAGCTCTAAAGTTAGAGATCCGGACCTGTATTACCAGGACACTGTGACTCTGTGACTGTATGTTTCTGAAACTCAGATCTTCAGCTGAGGAATGGGGACAGCAGGACGCAGCCTGCAGCCAGCACTGTCCCTAGGAAAGGAGACTGCTACACATCGTGGTGGGTGGTCCGCTGTTCCTTCTGGATAAGCCTCCAAGCAGAAGGGGAAGTTGCCATCCTGCCCGTTTTTAAACCAGCCTTGAGGCCACCTGGTTGCAGAGCACAGAGTTTCATCCCTTCTGGTCTGGTGACCGTCCAGTGTCCTCCTGTGACTGGAGCGAGCAATGTGTGTGTCTGAGTTGGTAGTCTTCAGTGGTCATATGGCACCCAGACCAGAATTCTCTCTTTCATGGGGAACATCTGGGGAGGTCCTCTCTTAATTTTAATATCTAGTAAGTTGGGCCAATAAGATAAGTTCATGTAAATATATTTTGATATGTAAATGATACCACTGTGACGAAAGACAACGTGCAAATATTTTGTTGCCTTTGAGACCCTAAAATGGTCCAAAGGAAATTAGAGTGATGACAGGCGCCCAACCGCCCCAACCTGTGAGTTCCTGGGCCTGGGCCTGGGCCTGTGAGCCGGGGCTTGCGGGTGTCCTGTTTTGCGCAGTGAGTCGGGAACGTACCAAGTATCTTGTTGCTGTACTTGTCCAGGGCTTTGCAATCCACTGTGTGACCTCCTAGGACCGCTTCACAGTGGCTAAGCAAATAACCTGACCGAGGCCCCGCCTGCACAGGGAGGGGTCAGCGTCTGCAGAGCTCGTGGGCCCCCACCTCTGCACCAATGCCCACCTCCTGGGGTCCTTTCCTCCTACCTTTCCTTCCTGGGAACACAGCCCCCCCATCCCACCCCCAGCTCCTCTAGGTTCCCCCACCCCTGATGTGGCTTCTGTTTCTCCACAGAAGAGAGAGGCCCAGCAGAAGGGGCTCACTGACCTCCACCCCGCTTCACTCCATGGTGGCTGTGCTATCAGGTAAGCCCATGTCCAAAAGCCTGCAGCCGGGAGACACTGGCCCCGAGGCCACTAGCCAGCGAAGCAGCCATTTTGTCTGGCCAGAGAGTCCCCTGAGATGGTTCTAGGTTAGTGGGGACTTCCTCTGCCCTGTGATGGCCAGCATCTTCCCACCTGTCACCTCTCTAGTCTTTTCCTTTGAAGGTCATGACCTCTTGACCTTCACTGTGACCTAAGGTTTCCCAGGCTCCCTTTTAGCCCCCATGTTGGTTATTGGCCAGAACTGGGCAGCTGGAACTTAATCCCTGACTGTCACCTGAAGTTGCCCAGCCCCCTGTAGTCTCCTCGCATCATCTGGCACACCCCCCTGACAGAGGCCCTTTTCAGGCATCCTCCCTGCCCCAGGACCCCCCTCCCTGCCCTGCTCCCTTCTTACTCTGCTTCTCCTGATTTAGGCTGGCGCCATGCCGCCCCCTGCAGAGGTGACGGACCCGTCCCATGCTCCTGCTGTCCTGCGCCAGCTCAATGAACAGCGGCTCCGGGGACTCTTCTGTGATGTCACCCTCATAGCTGGAGATACCAAGTTCCCTGCACACCGCAGTGTCCTGGCTGCTTCCAGTCCCTTCTTCAGAGAGGCCCTGCTTGCTTCTGCCCCTCTGCCCCTCCCACCTGTTACTGGGGACTTGAACACAAACCCCGCCTCTAACACAGCTGCTGCAGCCTCCTCTTCCTCTTCTTCTGCCTCCCCTCCTCCAGCCTCCCCCTCTGCTTCATCCCCACCTCGGGTCCTGGAGCTTCCAGGGGTCCCAGCCGCTGCCTTCTCTGATGTCCTCAACTTCATCTATAGTGCACGACTTGCACTGCCTGGTGGGGGAGGCGATGGGGCAGCTGTGGCCGAAATTGGAGCTCTGGGAAGACGACTGGGCATCTCCCGCCTGCAGGGCCTTGGGGAGGGAGACGATGCCTGGGTCCCTCCCGCCTCCACTCCCTTGGCTTCCTTACAGCCTGAAGAGGACAGCTTTGGGCCTGGAAGCAGGCCAGCTGAAGAGTGGGAGGGCGATGGGGCCGAGTCCCAGGGTCTTGACTCGCAGCCCACCCTGTCACGGCGGCTTCTCCCCTGCCCCCGATGTGGAAAGAGTTTCATTCATCCCAAGCGACTGCAAACCCACGAGGCTCAGTGCCGCCGAGGAGCTGGCACTCGGGGGTCTGCAGGCCTGGGAGCTGGGAGCTCTGGCCCTGGGGGTCCTGCAGGAGTGGATGCCTCAGCCTTGCCTCCACCAGTGAGCTTCCGAGGTGGCCCTGAGCACGTGGTGAAGGTGGTGGGCGGCCATGTACTGTACGTGTGTGCAGCCTGCGAGCGCTCCTATGTGACCCTGTCCAGCCTGAAGCGGCACAGCAATGTGCACTCCTGGCGGAGGAAATATCCCTGCCGATACTGTGAGAAGGTGTTTGCCCTGGCTGAGTACCGCACCAAGCACGAAGTGTGGCACACGGGAGAGCGCAGGTGAGTGGCGTGAGGCCAGGGTGCAGAGTTGGCACTGCAGAAAAACCAGGGACCAAGCTTGGGAACAACTAAGACACAGGAGTGAATGAGCTGAGCGTTGGGCCCAGAATGTCACCCTGCCCATTCATGGCTCTTTGGCTCACCCATTTATCTCCCTCCAGCCACCACTTCCTTTAGCTGATGTCTTTAGGCGCTGGCTCAACACTGTGGACAGGCAGAGGAAGAAAGAGTTGCCTTCGTGGCAAAGGAGAGTGTTTTAAGCCCAAGCCTATCCACCAATGTTGTTGTTGATTGCTATCGAGTTGAGCACGACTCATAGCGACGTTATGAACAAAAGACCTGAAGCCTTCCTATAACTATTGTCATTTATCAAGTTCATAGAGTTTCCAGAGGCATGTTGTTTAGGAAGTGGATGCCACTCCTGCTTCCAATAGTTAATAATATTCAGGACAGTCTCAGATTTCAAAATGTATCCTTGTTCTTAAAACAGAGTCCCTGGGTGGTACAAATGGATAAGCTCTTAGTTGCTAACCAAGAGAAGTCATTCTCTGCATTTGGGTTCATGCAGAGGCAGTTTGGAAGTAAGATCTGGAAATCTACTTACTTAGAAAAAAAGCCAGTCACTAGGGGAGCTCTGGTGGTCTAGTGGCAAGAAGCTGCACTGCAATCCCAGAGGTACACAGTTTGAAACCACCAAATGCTCTGCTGGAAAAGGTGGGGCGATCTCCTCCTGTACCAGTCAGATCCAATTTGATGGTACACACACACAAAATAATAATTTTTTTTTTTTAAAAAAAAGGCAGTCACTGAAAACCCCTCTGTGCACAGTTCTACTCTTTTTTTTTTTTTTTTGTTCAATGGATGTTTAGCACAGTTCTACTCTTGACACTTGCAGGACCACCAGGGTTGGAATCAGTTCTAAGATGTTTCTCCTCTCTGTAATTTGTGCTTAAAAAAATATTTGTGAGCTAGGTGGTGGTTGTTGTTAGGTGTTGTCTAGTCAAGTTTGAGTCCTAGCAACCGTATAAATAGAAGATCGGAATCCTATCCTGTCCTGTGCCATCCTCACAATCTCTTGACACACTTGAGCCCAGTGCAGCAGTCACCATGTCAATCCCCCTAGTCGAGGGTCTTCCTTTTCTTCATTGACCTATCTTTCCAGTTAGGGTATGTGATTATTCTCCATTCATAGATGGAACAGCTGAGGCCTAGAGTCTCAATGCTGATGAGGAGCAGAGGCAAGACTGGCACCCCTCCTAAGGGTTGGCAGGATGGGAGGAAGGAGATATGATGGTGTGTGTGGGATAGTAGTGGAAAATGTGGGACGTTGAAGCTCTCTGACTTTAGGGCGCCATACTCATGTGTCTCTGTTCTGGCCCGATCTGCTGTCCTGGCCCAGGTACCAGTGCATCTTCTGTTGGGAGACCTTTGTAACTTACTACAACCTGAAGACCCACCAGCGAGCCTTCCATGGCATCAGCCCGGGCCTCTTAGCCAGTGAGAAGACACCCAACGGAGGTTACAAGCCCAAGCTCAACACCCTCAAGCTCTACCGCCTGCTCCCCATGCGGGCAGCCAAGAGGCCCTACAAGACCTACAGCCAGGGAGCCCCAGAGACCCCAGCTTCTCCAGGCCTTGAGACAGCAGCACCTGCAGCAATTCCAGCTAGTCCACCTCCAGGACCCGCCCCCGCCCCAGAGCCTGGGCCTCCACCTTCGGTCATCACATTTGCCCACCCAGCTTCCTCTGTCATTGTCCACGGGGGCAGCAGCAGTGGCGGAGCAGCAGCTGGCCCACCCAACACAGGAGCCGCCCAGGCTGCCTCAGTCATCACTTACACAGCTCCCCCGAGACCCCCCAAAAAACGCGAGTACCCACCTCCTGCTCCTGAACCTGCAGCCACAGCAGCCAGCCCCGCCACAGCAGCCAGCCCCGCTGTGGCAGTGGGGCCAGCCACGGCCACTGACGAGGCCAAGGGCCAGAATCCACGACCCGGGAGGACACTGACCTACACAGCCAAGCCGGCTGGCGGGATGAGCGGTGGGGGTTCCCCTGCAGGGCCTGGCCGGGGCCCCTCTCAGCTGCAGGCACCCCCTCCACTGTGTCAGATCACTGTGCGCATTGGGGAAGAGGCCATCGTCAAGCGCCGCATCTCAGAAACTGACCTTCGTCCTGGGGAGCTAAGCGCAGAGGATGGTGAGGAGAGTGAGGAGGACGAGGAGGAGGACGAAGAGGATGAGGACGACGAAGAGGAGGAGGATTCAAAGGCTGGCGGGGAAGATCAGCTCTGGAGGCCCTACTACTCGTACAAGCCTAAGCGCAAGGCCGCAGCCACCGGTTCAGGCAGTGGGGGCAGCGGGGTGGTCAGGGGTCGGCGCCCACCGCGCTGGAGACAGAAGCTGGAGCGGAGAAGCTGGGAGGAGACCCCAGCAGCCGAGGGCCCTGCAGGACGTACCCGCAGCGAGCGGAGACACCGATGTGGTGACTGTGCCCAGACGTTCACCACCGTGCGGAAGCTGCGGAAACACCAGGAGACCCACAGCAGCGGCGCCCACAGCTCCCGGACCAGCAGGAAGACGTCCAGCCGCTTCACCTGCCCTCAGTGCGCCAAGGTGTGCAAGACGGCGGCAGCCCTGAGCCGCCACGTGCAGAGGCATGCTGCCGAGCGGCCCGGGGGCACCCCCACGCCCGTCATTGCCTACTCCAAGGGCAGTGCCTGCACAAGGCCAGGGGACGTCAAGGAGGAGGCCCCTCAAGAGATGCAAGTGTCCTCATCCAGCGGGGAGGCGGGGAGCGGGAGTGCCGCCGCGGAGGAAGCTTCAGAGACCGCCTCTGTTCAAGACCCCGTCATATCTGGGGGTGAGGAGCCCCCAGCAGTGGCAGGAGGGGGCAGCTACTCCTACCCACCTGTGCAGGAGTTTCCACTGGCTCTGATTGGGAGTGGCCGTGAAGCTGGCAGCGGCAGGGGGAAAGCTGGGAGTGAGGGGCCAGTGGGGGCTGGGGAAGGGGACCGGGTGGAGGGGATGGGGGCTGCCAAAGTTACCTTCTACCCTGAGCCCTACCCACTGGTCTACGGCCCCCAGCTCCTGGCCGCCTACCCTTACAACTTCAGCAACCTGGCCGCCCTCCCAGTCGCGCTCAACATGGTCCTACCTGATGAGAAGGGTGGGGGAGCCCTTCCCTTCTTACCAGGGGTCTTTGGCTATGCAGTGAATCCTCAAGCAGCACCCCCTACTCCCCCACCACCAGCTCCTCCAACGCTTCCTCCCCAAATTCCTCCAAAAGGAGAAGGAGAAAGGGCAGGGATTGAAAGAACCCAGAAGGGAGATGTGGGGTGAACTCAAGGCCAGTTCTCCCCTCTCACCAGATGCTACCCTCCCTGAACCCCACCACCACTACTAGCACCCTGGCCTCCCTGCCCCTTGGGAGCCCCTCCATACTCTTGTGCAGGGACTTGGGGGGCCCCTGGGGCATAGGGGTCAGGCTGCTTTGTGTGAGATTGTAGTTTTCCCATCTCTTGGGAAGGGATCTTTGATGGTTCCCGTCTCAATTCTCCTCCAGGGAGTAGCCTCCTAAGGGGCAGGGCAGCCCCCCAGCCCTTCTCTAGCCCTGGGGCAACTGAGCAATATACTTCTATGATCTCCACTCACAGCCCCCACCAGCTCTGAATGTCAAACCCTGCACACCTGATTCTTAAACCCAGAGGGAAATCATCTCTCTTACCCAAGGGTCCCACCTAGTTCTGAAGCTCTCCTGAGGACCTTACCCAGACGCTTCCTAGCACATTCCAGTCTTGTTTCTTCTTCCCATTCACTGCTCTCCCCATGTGAGAGGGTGGTGAGGCCCAGGACCTGGACCAGACCATTGTGATGCCTGAACCCCACCCACTTGGGGACATGGCTTTGGATTCCATTGTTCCCAGGATGGGTGTCTGTATCCCTGTATTTTCCATGTTAAGATGCCATGCTTTCCTTGGCTTCCATGCCTTTGAATCTTCCATACTGCTGGACTTCTGAAAAAGCCCCTCCCAGTCCCATTCAGGAGGTGGTGTAGGGAGGGCTATCCATCTGTTCTATGGCTGAGCACTTTCCTAGCCCAGGGCAGGACCAGTCTTGGCCCTGTCTTGACCCCCAAATCCAGTGAGCCCCAGATTCTTCCAGGGCAAAAGAAGTGAGTGTATCACACTTCTTCCTGCCTCTAGCTAGATAAGGCCTCTACTGGGCTAAACCAGATTTGGAAGCCACAAGGGAGAAGCTCCACATGGAATGGGGAAGAGAATCTACCTGCTCCCTGTTTTTTCCTCATGCTTTCTCCCAGACTAGACCAAATAGCCAGAAAAATGATGGGGGCTGGATGGGTGGGTGAGCCCAAGATTTGCACATGACCTCCCATCCTCACCATTACCCCCATCTTCTCTCATGTCACTCCCCTCATCAGTCACTCCAGATAGTTTGTGGGGAGCCACCCTACTTCCCCAGGTGGGCTTTGGGGTACCCCCACCAATTTTTCCTCCAAAATAGCACCTTACACCCCATCTTTTACTCAGTTTCCCACACCCAAAGATCCCAACCTAGGGATGGGATACAGGGGCCCTAAGTAGTCCCTAATCCCCAATTTGCACTAGTTAACTCTGGTCAGGGGTCCCTATATTTCCTTCGACTGGGGGAGATGAACAGTTTGTCTCTAATTCTCTAAAAACTAGGCCTCCTGACAGTCATTGGAGGAATACTTCCACCTTACTCCGAAAACAGAAAACAGCTCATATGGGGAAAGCCAGTTTGAACTTAGGGAGCAAATCTGACACATGGGTATTAGAGGAGTGCAGCTTAAAAAGATAAAAAGTTGTTGCTGCTGTCAAAATGCAGTCTTTTTTCCCAGCTACTGTTTTCTGGGGCCAAGATGGCTGACCTCTGAGTATCTGCTGAGAGGTCAAGATGATGGCTTCTGGAGGGAGGTGAGTTTGAGGGTGAGGCAGGAGCACCCTTCAGCTTCCTCTTGCCCTCCTAGCATTTGGGGTGGGGGGAGGTCTGGCAGACACCCAGAATGTTAACTAGGGAGGCCTGTCGCTCCATTCCCCTCACTTGTCTGCACTTTTCTTGGTCTTGGCCACAGCCTGAATGAAGAGTTTTCCTACTGAATGTACCAAGTTCCAATTTTTAATGGGGAAGAAAGTTTAAAACAAGGGACAATGCAAAAAAAAAAAAAATCACTTTAAAAAAAAAAAAGGTCCCACAAATCTTGTTTCTGGCACTTTAGAAAAACTGCGAAAAAAATACATAATAAAGAATACATATATATATATATATCTACACACAAATTATCTATCTATCTATATACAGCGGAACCACAAGAGAGACTGAGGAAGGCCTGGAGGCCCCGGGGCAAATGGGATTACTGTACTCTTATGTCCGTAGTCTGTACTCCTCCAGGGCAAAAAATAGAGGAGACAAGAGGCTGAAGAGGAACTGGGGAGTTTGAATTTCAGAGCAGGTAAAAATTTTTAAAAAAATGGATATTTTGGGAGAACAGAGATTACAGGCTTTTTAAAAAAAAACAAACCACCAAACTGATTTAGGAAAATAGTTTTCAGAATATGATGGTTCTGTACAACATATGAGATTGTAGCAAAGTGGAGATTATGTGTATTTGAACTGGGGCAGTGTGAATTTCAGATGTTGGGAATTTGGGGATTTTGCAACTTCATCTTTTGAAAACTATCAGCTCTGGTCAGTTTGTACTCTTTCCCCATGTTCCCTGGGAAGAAGGGTTTTGGCAAAGTGGGAAGGCCGCTGGTTCTGTGACACAGCACGCAAGATTTAGAATTCTAGACTCTAGCTGTCTATGTAGTGAGGACGCAGATGTAGAGAAACTGACCGGTATTTATCTCCGCATTTGTGTGTGTGTCCAACTCTCTAGGCCAATAAACCAACAAGACAAAAGAACTGTGCTCCGCAGCAGGGTCCCAGGTGCGATTATTTGTGTGGCTGGTGGGCCTGGTGTTCGTGCTAGCTTTATCCCACAGGAATCTGTGAGTTGCAACTTTGTTCTTTCCTTTAGGACAGCTTCTAGAAGTTGACTAAATATGAGGACCTGTTAACAGCAGGTACATCAAGCTACTGCTACAGCCATTAGGCTTAAACTAACTTTGGCCCAAACTTGTAGTAGAAACAACTCCATTCCATTGACAACACCTGCTTAGCACATGTGCTGGGCCCAGACTCTGTGTTCTAGGAAAGCCATGTGTTTAAGTCTCCCTTTCAGCAAATCAAGAGGAAACTGAAGATAAGGGCTTTTTTTCACTCTTAGCCTTCCCATTGACTTCAACTCCTTGTTGCTCACTTTCTTCCCAAGTATATTTTCCAGTGAAGGGTGGACAGAAAAGAGTGGACTCAGGTTAGGTGAGGGTTTTGAGGAATTAGGACAATAGTAGTCACAAGCCAGCTTTTAACAGGTTGTCAATAAAGAACCCATGCCTAGTGTTACAAATGTTTTGAAACGTTTTTTTCAACTCAGAAATCCAAATTCTCAATGAGATATTCCAATTGCAAAAGGTAGCCAACTAAATAAAGTTTAATATGCTCACTCTGGGCCAGAGCTTTAGTGGTCTAGTGGTCAGAAACTGCACTGCAATACCCAAAACACACAGTTTGAATCCACTAGCTATGTCTTTTACTGTCTCTGAAAACCTGTTGGAGGGTCAGCCAAGAGTCTGTTCTGACTTGATGGTACACAACAACCACCATGCGCCAAGCCAAATACAAGTTTTGTGACTGATAAAATATACTGTATAGTGCTTCACCAGTTGTTACGAGGCCTTGAGTTAGAGTATGAATCATAGCAAGCAACCTATGAACAACGGATCTGGACCTTATCCTATCTTGCACCGTCCTCATCATCTCAGAGTTGAGTAGAAGATACCATTATTTGCTTCATTTTACAGATAAGGAAACTGAGGAATAGCAGTTTCAGCGGCTTGTCCAAGATTTGAGCACTAAAGCTGGAACTTGATTTTTTTTTAATGAGAAGCTTTTGTAAAAAGTTTTCCCTAATTAAAAGTACATGGTTTCAAAAACTTATTTTTTTAGCCTAATAATACTCATCACAGAGGAAAAAATTACAGCAAACAATGTTTTCGGAAATAAATTATGTATTGCAATGGAAAAACAAAACAGAAAGGCAAAAAGAAAATGTGGCCACTAGTTGCAATAGGCAAAGAAAAGCCCTACTAATACTAAATCGGTGTGTTTTTCCAGATATTTTTTCTTTAATTCCGTAAATTCTTGGTAAACACCTACTCTTAAGTACTATGCTGGTGGCATTAAGGCAATCAGCCCAGTTCCTGCCATTCCTGCTTCTTGTTCTTTGACCCATTTCATCCGAGATCCAAGTGTTGAGACCCCGAAAGTCTCTAACTTCAGAAGCAAGCCCAATCAATGCTGCCTTCTGTCTGAGCCCCACTCCACCTTCTTCCCCAGGGAAAGTATGAGAGAGAGCTGTGTTCCTAGTGGAAGAGTTAAGAGGACTCTAGGAGGCTGAGTTGACTCTGGCCCAGTACCTTGGGTCTGGGCCTTCCTGTCCTCAAGGAAAGGGGTCGGAAGGAGGCAGGTGGTATGTGGCGTCCAAGAAGATGACGAGGGTCCCGACGCTCGTGAAGATGATGAAGGTCCACAAGAAGAGGCGGTCCACTACCATGGCCACAAACTGCCAGTCCTCTTTCAGCTGGAGGCAGACAAAAGAGATTAGTTTTGAGCTCAGGGCCACAGATACCAAGATAAGCATCTTTCAAATACCCAGAGGAAAAAAGAGGGAGCTGCTGCGTAACAGGGGGCAAAACAGCGATCAAAGGACAGGGGTGGAAAACTTCTCCTAGCCGAGGGAGGTGCGGAAAGAGGAAGACCTCCAATGAGAAAGGAGACCAGAGTCAGGGTGGAGCCAAAGTCACCCAGGTTTTCTAACCAGCTTTGCCCACGCTCACTGGGCTTACCGCATCGTGGTCCTCCTGCTCCTCCAACTGTCGAGCGATGTAGCTAATGGAAGAAACGACCTCCCGGAGCTCAGGGGGCAAGCCTACTGTCCGGCTGGGGCCGTCGATAAATCGCCGCAGGTCAGAGGCAGTCAGTTCAGCCTGGAACCTGCCAGAGGGCGCAAAGACAAGCAAAGCCAACGCTTCGCTTCTAAGCTCCACCCTAACTCCTTTCTCCAACCCCGCACCTGTTCTAAAATCCCAAAAAGGCCCTTTAGACTCTCCCTGACTGCGGCAACCTTCGGCAAAACCTCGCCTGCCTTCGATAACTCCTTCCACCCCTCTACGTTTTAGTTTCCACTGTCCCACAAAGTGGACAGCTGAAGGGGTACTCCAACTCCCATGATGCTCATCCACAGCATCTTCTGGGAAACATTAGGCTCATTTTCGCAAGGTCTTCTGGGAAGTGTAGTTCCCCTAGCTCTCCCTGTTTTATGAGGGATGGATAGATATCTGGATATACCTGTTGAGTCTGGGACAAAGAAAATCACTCGGCGGTTTCCGGATGAAATATTCATCTGTTCCTCTACCCCAGCCACTTCCTGGGGAATCTCTAAGGGCTAAAGGAAGGGGCTCCAGCATCTGGTCTTTGTCAGGTTTGGGCCTCTTTAGACCCAGGTACCGAGGAAGCTTGAGGATGAAAATCTGCAGAGGAAATTTGAACTGTGTCCTCAGGCTTTCAGACCAGAAGGGAAGCAGCCAGCCACAAGCCCACCATTTTCCAATTCCTGAGTCTGATTCCACAGAGCTACACAAACAAGGAAGAGGCACTACAGAGCCTTAATACTTCTTATTTTGAAGGTGCTGTGACTAGAGACCCCAAAGACTACCATTTTGGTATTACCCAACTCTGAGAATGTCTCTCTTATACTCAAAATGGATAATACTGATGAAGAAGTTATGGGAAACGGTAAAAGCATATCGATAGGAAGATAAAATTAACTGTGCCATGTCTTATCTGGACAAAACCCAAACAGCTAAGATTGAGCATTAACACAGAGGTGGGAGGGTGGCATCGCTCTAAGTGGCCCTTAGAACAGTAGATCTGAACCGTGTCTTGTCCTGCACCATCCTCATCGTCTCAGACATTGTGGAGTAGAAGATACCATTATTTGGTTCATTTTACAGATAAAGAAACTGAGGCACAGCACTTTCAGTGGCCAGGGTGGGAGAGAGCTCTTACCTGTCGAACCCAAAGAGGCATTTGGTGGGTGTGAGGTGAGCGGTGATGCAGATTGAGAACCACAACGCTGAGGATGACTGAGAAGGTGACGAGGACCATGGTGAACATAAGGTACTTGATAATGATGGGTACGGATAGGGAAGTCTCAGGCACTTTGTCTGCCAGCAGCAGCAGGAACACAGTAAGGGTCAGTAGGGCAAAGATCGAGAGCCCCATTTTCTCCCCTGGGGGTTCAGAGAGGTAAAAAAAGAGTTAGGCTTTGTCAGAAGGCAGTCTCTATGGCACAGTCAGCAACTGGTTCCAGCTTTCCCTGGTGTTTAGAAAAACATCTGCATACAAATGATTACTCCAAGTCCAAAGTCAAGACTATTCCCCTTGAAGTCCAGAATTAGCACCACCCAAATACCTAACCTCACCAAATGTCCATCTTAAAAAAGTGCACTGCCTGTTCAGTTCATTCCGACTCATAATGACTTCCTAGGCCAAAGCAGAACTGCACTGAAAGGTTTCCAGGGCTGTAAATCTTAACGGAGTAGACTGCTGCTTCTTCTTTCTTCTGAGGAGCAGTTATTGGGTTCCAACTGTTGACCTCTTGGCTAGCAGCTATACTTCTTTACCACAGCACCACCAGACATCTCAAATGTAACATGTCTCCAACCCGCAAATATTTTCCCCCTCCCCTAGTCTTCACCATCTCACAAATGACAACTCCCTCTTTCTTGGGGTTTAGATCTAAACCTTTGGTTGTTGTTATTATTGATTGCCATCGAGTCGAGCACAACTCATAGTGCCCCTATGAACCAAAGGTCTGAAGCCTTCCTATAACCATCATTGTTTCTCCAGGTTCATAGAGTTTCCAGAGGCATGTGGTTTAGGAAGTGGATGCCACTCCTAGAGTCATCCTCAATTCATAGTGCAAGGTTCAGGTCTATTGTGCATTGAGTAGCTGTGAGTCATAGTTGACTCAATGGCACCTAACAACAGCAACATTCCATATGCAATCTATAACAAACTCTATTGACTCATCCTTCAAAATATATTCTGAAACTAATGACTTAACCACCTCTACCACTACCACTGGGACCCAAACACCATTACCTTACGTGCACATTATTACTTAAGACCTCCTAACTGTTCCCCTTACTTCATCTTCTTTTGCAGACTTTTCTCTACTGATCTTATTAAAATGTAAGTCAGATTATATCACTCCTTTCCTCAAAATCCCTGTAGGACAGCAAAAAAACAAATGCTGGCAATGTTGCAGAGAAACTGGAACCCTTATTCACTGTTGGTGGGATTGTAAAATGATGCAACCACTGTGGCAGGCAGTATGGTGCTTTCTCAAAAAGTTGGAAATAGAAATACCATTTGACCCAGTAATTCAACTACTGGGAATATACCCCAAAGAAACCGTAACTGCCACTCAAGCAGATATATGCACATGCTTATTGTGGCTTTGTTCACAATAGCAAAGAGTTGGAAACAACCCAAGTTCCCATCAAGAAACGAATGGATAGAGAAGCTGTGGCATATTCACACAATAGAATACTATCCTGCATTGAAAAACAAGGATCTCATGAAATATTGTACAAAATGGGTGACTCTGGAGGACATTATGCTGAGTAAAATATCTCAGTCACAAGAAGACAAATACAGCATAGCGCCATTGTTATAAAACAGGACTGACATGGGGATTGGGGAGAAACTAAGAAAAGGGGATAAATAACCTACAGAGCATTGAAACAGACAAGAGAGAAAACTGTATAAAAGGAATATATGATTAGGTATTATTGGCATGCAAAGAATCCAGAATAAGAGCTGCATAGTAAAGTGGTCTGGGGTGGGGGTGGGGGTCTGTATAATAATGAAAGAACTTTTTTCCCCAAAGAAAAAAGTGATCTGAGGGGGAAGGGGGCAGGGAGGAAAATGTGCAGCAATGAACGGTTGGAAACCCAAGTTCTTTATAAACTTTCGTTGTTTTTGTTGTTATGTGCCATCAAGTTGTTTGTGACTCATAGCGACCCTATGTACTACAGCCCTAAACCCTGCTCTATCCTGTGCCAGTCGCATTGCCTCTGACACACCCATCCCAATTACCCCAGTCACTGAATCAATCCACCTCATAGAGGGTCTTCCCCTCCTGCACTGTCCCTCTACTCTACCCAGCATGATATCCCTCTCTATAAAGACCTGTCTCTCCTTACAACATGTCCAAAGTATGTCAGACGAAGCCCCAGAATCCTTACCTCCAAGGAGTAGCCTGGTTTAACCCTCTCTAGGATGAATCTGTTTTCTTGGCAGTCCATGGTACATTCAATACTCTTCTCCAGCACCACAGCTCAAAGGCATCAATTCGCCTTCTATCCTCCCTAGTCATTGTTCAACTCTCTGATGCATAACAAGTGATTGCAAAAACCATGGCCTGTATCAGGCGGACCTTAGTCTCCAGAGAGACACCGTTGCTCTTGAGTACTTTAGAGAGGTCCCTAACAGCAGAGTTTCCCATCACAATACGTTTTTTTATTTCCTGGCTGCTGGTGCCAAGAGTGTTGACTGTGGAGCCAAGCAAACTGAAGCTGTGAACAATCTCAATCTCTTCGCCATCCATCCTGATGCTACTGATTGGTCCAGTGGTGAGAATCTTTGTCTTCTTGACATTGAGCCTCAGTCCATACTGAATGCTGCAGTCCTTGACCCTCTGCAGTAAGTGCATGAGGTCCTCCTCAGTTTCAGGGAGCAGGGTTGTGTTATCTGCATAACGCAGATTGTTGATAGATCGTCCACCAATCCTAACGCCACGCTTCTCCTCATAGAGCCCAGCCTCTCAGATAATCTGCTCTGCATACAGGTTGAAAAGGTATGGAGATAGGACACATCCCTGGCGTACACCCTTCCCAATTTTGAACCAGGCAGTGTTGCCCTGCTCTGTTCTGATGATTGCCTCTTGGTCCAAGTATAGGTTTTGCATTAGCACAATTAAATGTTCTGGGATTCCCATTCTTCTCAGAGTCAGCCACAGTTTATTATGATCCACGCAGTCAAATGCCTTTGCATAATCAATGAAAAACAGATAAACATTCTTCTGGTATTCTCTGCTTTCAGCTAAATCTCAATTTTAAAAAAAATTCCTTTATGAGCCCAAACCTGATTATGATCTGGGCCTTCACATTCTCTCTGACTTCATCTCCTACTCTTTCCCCCTTCCTTACTTTTCAGTATATCTGCCTTGTTAAGATTTCTTTTTCAGTTAATTTTTTTTTATTTCTGTGAAGGCTTACAAAATAATTTTGGGTTTTTTTCACATAATCAATCATAGACATCTTGCTTTATAACATTATTTACCATTGATGAGTTAGCAAAAGATAAGAAGACCCTCAACAAACAGGATTGATGCAGTGACCCTAACAATGGGCTCAAGTAATGGTGAGGATGGTACAGGATAGGATAAATATCTGAAGTTCATAAAGTTGCTGTGAGTCTCAGTCAGCTCAGGGCATATAACAGTAACAACAATCAGTCTTTTAGCTCTTCAGTGTTTCTTAAACGCCCACATCAGGGCCTTTATATTCACTATTTCTTCTGCTTGGAACATTCTCTCAGATTATCTGCTTCGCTTATAATTGTGCCTCTTTTCCAGTCTTTGTTCAAATATTCATTTTCAGTGAGGCATCATTGTCTATATTCTTTTTTTAAAATGCAGCTCCTACCCTGATTCTAAGCCACTAGTTTCTTTCTTTTTCTGCTTAGCATTTGGCCTCTTCTAGAGTGAATCCTGTGAGAAATGGAGCTTGTAAGATAGCCTGGGTTTTCATGATCTGAGAAGTTTTCTACCTTTGACAGGGGGCGGCAGTCTTACCATTTTCTTATTTTTCTCTGTTAGTGGAAAATATTTCTGTTTTCCTTCCAGAATAGGTTTCTACCTTACACAGGTCCTGGCTTTCATGGGTTTTACTGTATCTGATAGACTTGGTTTTGTATATTTTCTTCGTTGACAGGTCCTAGCTGTTGTTCATGTGGTCACTTGACTCGACAGCACAAACAACAAGAAGCATATAATAGGTATACAACATTATAGCTAGTCCTAAAAAAAATTGTAAAGGGAGCTCTGGTGGCCTAGTGGGTAAGAAGTTGTGCTGCCAACTCAAAGGCAGGAGATTTGAATCTATCAGTTTCCTTGAGCAAGAATGACAGGCAGTCTCTTCCTGTGCAATTTTCAGCCTCTGAAAACTCACTGAAGAGTCAGCTGTGAGTCAGTTTCAACTCCACAGCAATGTCTTTAAGTTGTATTTTTTTGGGTGTTTTGGGTTTGGGTTTTTTTTTTCAGAATACAAAGAAAAGTTTATTGTACAAAATTAAGGCCTTCATACTTTAAGGCTCACCAGAGCTGAAGAAAGACAAGGTAATTATCTAAGTATTTCCACAAAGTTTACTTTCAATATGTCCCTTGCTCTCAACTATAAAATGGCCTGTCCAGAGTTATCAAAACAAATATAAATAAGTTCAAGTCCTTTAAGGAAGACTCCCCCAAGTGTTATTTCTTGGCATAAGTGATCTTCATGGCGTGGGATGGTGTGATCTTAAATCCCTGCAAAGCATCTCGAGCGGCACCAGCTTGCCCATCGTTTTCAAACTCAACAAATGTGATGTCATGCCTGCCAGGTACCAAGCGCACTTCCTTAAATCCAGGGAACTGATTAAACAGCATGGATAACATCATCTCATTAGTTTCTTTTGGTAAATTATTAAGGAATAAAATATAGTTTGGAGGTTAATCAGGGACCTGAGGACTTGGTGTTGAATTTCCTTGAGTAGTAGCTGAATTTGGTGTTCTCTGACCAGGTTTTTGTTTGTGGCTGCTGCAACCTATTCCACAGTTTTTGCTTTCTTTTTCTCTTTGTCAGCAAAAGTTCCATGCATTTTAGAAATACTATCAGAATCTGTTTTACGTATTGGATTCACATTGGTTTGCCATAAAACGGAAATGCCTGTAACTGTCTCAAAGCGTCTGTGGAGGAGCCAAGTTCTTTAAATATAACAAAAGCCTGTCCCCTCATCTTCATGGTCTTTAAAGCCACAATATCTACCACATGGCCAAACTGAGAAAACAGGACATACAAAGACCTCTTCAATTCTTCTTTTTTAATTTTGTCATTCATATTGTTGATATAAATTGTATGATTTGGTCTGATATCCATGCTTTCAGTTAAACTGTTCAAACCACCTGGAGCCTCTGTTTTGGGGTTTTTTAATACTTACTTTTTAAAATTATTATTATTTTATACTGTTTTTTTATAAAGTTCTTATACACTGTTTTCCACACCAGATCTTTCCACCTCCCTCCACCCAGCAAATCATGTGACCCTATGATTACCGCCCCCCACCCATCCTCAACCCTCTGCTCCTATGTTATGTTTTTTAAATGGTAAAAAATAATACCAACATTTAATTCCCACCATAGTTCTGTACAGTAATTGTTCCTATTTCCAGATCAGAAAACTGAGAAACAGAAATTTCCATGTTAATACATTATGCTGCCTAATAGAGAAATGTGGTTATTATTTCTCTGTGAAGTTAAGTGGGTATCTGGAAAGTGGGAGAGGAAGATGCTAGGGATAGAGGGAGGGGAAAAACAACCTAGGAGTTGTAGCGTTTGGGACAGTTTTCTTAGTCAGAAAAGAGGAAGTTTCAGACCCTGGGGCTCCAAAAGAAAGAATTTAAATGTTTCTCTTCCCAGCACAAAAAAACGAGTAGCAGAAAGGAGGCCGAGCCCATACTTAGATGCTTGATGGGAGAGAGAACCTGGGTCCTGATGAGTCTCTCTTTTTGAAAAAAAAACCTTGGTGGGATTCTAGAAGTACAACCATGGTAGCCTGGATTAGCAATAAAACCCTGTCAGAGTTCAAAGAGAAGAGGAAGGAGCTGAGCTACTGATGGGAAGGAAGGCAGGTCCCTTTTCCCTTCACCTGCATCTGGCGGGAGATAGAAGACAAAGATGGCCAGGAGAGTGATGAGGATGCATGGCGCAATGACGTTGACCAGGTAGAAGAGAGGCTTCCGGCGAATGATGAGATAGAAGGTGACTTCTTGACGCTGTCCTTCCCCACCTGCCCTAGAATCTCCCAGAGGCTGGATAAGCCTAGAAGGTTTATGGATAATCTCCCACTGGCCGTTTTCTAGGGAGAAAAAAACAGGTATGGGAGCTGTGTGGTTAGTGCCAGGCATGGCTTACTCTCCCATATCCTCCTCCTGAGGGCCTAGTGTGATAATGGGCTAGCTGTGGACACTGGGCTGGACAGTCAATCTCTAATCACTTTTTAATAAGTTCTATCTCCATATATGTAAAATGTAATCATAATCATCTTGTTGACCACTCAAGTTATATCAGGCATTGCTGGGTCTGTTAGGGATTGGAAAATGTGAGGCCCAGGGTCACGGACGATATGCCCACTCACCAATAAAAGTGCCTTCCTGAATGTTGATTTCCTGCCGATCTTGTCCATCAGCCCCCAGACCTGTCCACAGGACAACTTCTGAGCTGTCATAGTTGTAGGAACTGAACACCATGGTACAGTTCTGCCAGTCAAAGGGGAAGTAGGTAACCTGAGTGGAAGGGGAGGGGTGTTGAGCTGTAAGGGAACTACTGGGGACTGACCAGAGTTCAGAAGGTCATCAGAGAGGACACAGAGCAGAGGAGGGTCCTGGGAGTATAGAGATCATGGGAGGGGATCATAAAGAAATGAGGTTACAGGAAAATCTGCAGGTTATTAAGGGAGGGCACTGGGAAAATGGGAGTGGGGCAGTAAGAGAGGTAGATTGAGAGAGAGGTCAGTGAAAATGTACAGAGAAGATACAATTTTAAAAAAGCAAAAGAGCAAAAAACAAATGAGGGTTGTGAAGAATGATGGAGGAGGCATGGGATCCACTGGAGTGATCCTGAGTCTCCAAGGAAATGGAAGGTCTTCTCAGCCAGGGCCTGCATACCTGGATGCTGCAGCTGCTGCGATAAAGGCCCGGAGGCTGCCAGCGCACAGAACCATCAGAAGTCACCACGACGTTAATGTCCAGAGCGACGTCAAAATTCCCGTCATTGCTGCAGGGAATCAAGTCTGAAGTCAGGTCTGAAATCAAGTGGGGCCTGGGCAAATCTGTCCATCGGGCGGCCCCGCCCACCTCCCAGGCCCTGGCAAGGCCCTGACTTGTTCATTAGCACGACATCTGGTAACCACACGGATTCAGCTGTGATCCGCAGTAAGTCGATGTTGTCATGCTCCGCAGGGTCCCAGCTTAGCCTGTAGTCGGTCCACTCCTAGGGAAGAAGTAGTTAAAGGACCGTCCAGGGCTGGAGGCTGGGAAAGGACTTGGGATACTCAAGAAAGCCCAAAAAGATGGTACAGGGATGAGGAGCAGTCCAGGCACTGGGGAGGAACTGTGGGGCAGGAGGCCAGGTTCTGGCTCTGACTCCATCTTCATTCTTTTAAACCTACATCACCTACGTACCCCTTTCCGGCACCAGACCTATAATTTTTAGTTTGTAAAAATGAGGATACTGTACTAAGTTAGCCTTCAAGACAGAATGTTTCAACCTGCACTTCGAGACTCTTTAGTAGATTGAGTATCAAATTAGTTGTCCCAAACCAGAGTTAAAAAAAAACCCTTAGAATGAAAAATACATGGAGCGCAACTCCCATAATACAGCTTGGCAATGTTTCCATAAGCTTCTGTATAATTGTGAATGTGTTTTCTGAGGTGATGATATGAAATGTATTCCTGGACATTTGAGGAAGTCATAAAGGCAGCGAGATGCCTTTCCCCACCCCTCGTGGACTCCGTACCAGGTCTAAGTACACTTTTGTGCTCATCTCCTCGTCCTTCTCGTTCTAGAAGGGAAAGATTTAAAAGACAGAGGTGAAAAGGTGAGGGAATGGGGAGGGGGGAGCTTTGGCCTGCCCCTTTTTTCCAAGTTACACCCTCTTGAGTCTAGGCCCCGCCTTAAATTCAGAAAACACCCCTTTCCTGATGGAGATACTCCTGTTAATCCATTTACAGCCCTACTTCTGTCCCTCTCTCCACCTGGGTCCATGTCAGACCTTGTCCACGCTCGTAATTCATTCACTCCAGATTTGCCTCCGACTGATTTTAGTGCTCTGTCAGGCACCAAGCTCCGCCCAGTCCTGGCCCCGTCCGCACTGGCCCCGCCTCCCAGCCTATCCGTAGAACCCAGGTTTTCTTGCAGATCCACCCCACCTACAAAGCAGCCACGCCCCCAACCTCCCCACTGGTCCAATTTTTGCTCAATCTCGGCCAATGCCTTGTCCATCTCCCTGCAAGGCCCCGC
The DNA here is from genome assembly GCF_000299155.1 of Elephantulus edwardii. Lineage (NCBI taxonomy): Eukaryota > Metazoa > Chordata > Mammalia > Macroscelidea > Macroscelididae > Elephantulus > Elephantulus edwardii. The sequence goes on along the minus strand of NW_006399996.1, from coordinate 2,091,373 downwards.
CCTCACCCCGTACTTCGGTCCTCCCCAAAGCCACGCCTCTCAGCCTGCTAACCAGCTGGACCTCTACCCCGAGCTTGAGACCTCACCAGACTTATAAGTTGCGCCAGAGTGAGGCCAACGCTGACCCGGACGCGGTCTCCCACCTCCCGTGCCGGACGCACCGAGCTGTCATAGCCCGAGAAAAGTTTGTCCCGGAGCTGGCCTTCCGCCTCCGAGCCGTGGACGCCTGGGGGGGAAGGAGAGGACCAAGTGAAGCCATGGTATCTGGCCACTACCCATGCCTGTCACTGACCCATCAGGACTTAGTTACCCGGAGAAAGTGGCGCCCCCAGCAGCAGCAGCAATAGCAGCTCCAGCGCCCTCCGGGCCATAGCTCAGCCTCGTCGCCCGAGTCGGCTCCGTAAGCGGCCGCGATTGCCAGCACGGGAAGTGACGAGGTTCCCAGGAATGTGCACCTGTTGTTGGGGGGCCGTCGCCAGCCCACCGCCCCGCCCCCAGGCCTTGGTCCCGCCTCGAACAACTGCTGGTGCCCGCTACCCACAGTTAACAGGCAAAACGTAGTTGTAGAAATCGTCTTTAATTGAGAAAGCGTGGAGTGGAAACCTGGTCCCCTGGGAGCCAGGCCAGCCAGGAGAGGGCGGAGCCTGAGCGGCTTTTGGGTGAGGGGAGCATCTAGCCCTCGGGGTACAAGACATCAAGTAGAAAGAGCCTGAGGAAAAGTGACCAGCTTGCGGGGCCCTAGCTCCTCCCTCAGGGCTTTTCCTCTCTCAGCCCTGATCTGTGGCATTCTGGAGGCTCCCTCCTACTCCACTAGTTAGTTCCAGGCCCTCCCTAGCTCTCCGTGTTTTCCAGAAAAAGTCTTGCCAGGCCCTTTTTGAGTACCTAAAACCCAGCTGAGATTGTAAGCAAGCTGTAAGGTGAAGCAAAGACTATTCCTTTAGAAGCTCTGGGGCTAATGAGGTCTAGAGAGAGGCCCTCCGCTTTCCTTGGTCTGACTTTTAGGGGAAAGCAGTGGGACTTATTGCTGAATTGGAGTCTCTTCACTGAAGGTCAAGGCTGTATCCCACTTATTCTTTTCATTTCAGACCCATTACTCTAAAGACTTCAGCTTTAAAGGGGACCTGGAAAGAATTCCAGCTGAGGTAGCTAAGTGTTCACGTTTCCCCAAAACTCAGGCCCACTCTGCCATGGTTTTGGATCATTCCCCATCCAAGAATCCCTATTTAGAGCTAGAGATTTTCCCAAAACTCTCCTGTCCCTTCCCAGACTCTGTCCCCAGGATCCCAGGAGATAGAAATGGTATTTAAAAATAAAGTTAGCATTCTATGTGGAAGAATAAAAAATTTCTTAAAATTACCTAGAAAAAAAAAGTGATACTTAATTCATCCTGAACATTAATTCTTTTTGAATCACAGCTATATCCTTTCCAGAGCCCAGGCTTAAAGGGTGTCACTAAAGAAAGTGGGAGTTGATCTAGAACTTACTCTAGAGCAATAATATGGCTATATAGGCCCCAGTTCTATTCTGGAGTAAAGGGTTGGTTGTTGTGGTTTCTGTTGTAGAGCTGACATCAGGAGAGAGCATGGCTCCACAGGGGTCTAGAACACCAAGCTCCAGCACTGAGTGTCTTTGGGATAGGGAGGTTGAGCCTGTGGTGATGTGACACTGCTCCAGATTCAGGCCAGGCCATGGTTAGTTGGGCAGAGCTCAAATTCAGTTTCCTTCTGGAAACCAGAGGTCTGTCTGGGTCAAGAACAGAAAGAAGCCTGATGGATTCCGAACAATCTGGCAGCCTGCTTGTGTTCCAGCACAGAGCCTTGGTGCAGAAATGGCCCTGGCTGGGGTACCAGCTTTTCTAGAATTTGTCCTCTGGCCAGAGTGCCTGATGTTCCAGAACCTGTCCAGATCAAGGCAGAAAGTGGAGTGGGCAAAGTCGGAAACTAATCCTGAGCTCCGATGGACCTATAACTCTATGGCTCAGTGGCAATGAAGAAGGGGCATTGGGCTCCAAGAACTGGCAGAGCCTGGATGGGGGAGTGTTTATTCCCTGGCTCTGTCCATTCTGGAAACCACTGCCATTCCAGCAAAAGGTTTTGGGTTATGTGACTATAGAAGAAGAGTCATTAGCCAGGTGTCATTTTCAGACACCCTCTCTGCCTTCCTCCTAGGTTCATGGATCGGAGGGTCTCAGAAGTCATAGCTGGCATCTAGGCTCCCCCAGGAAACAGCACCTGGTAGGACCTGGCTACTCAGGGCATGAGATTGACAGGCAGAGGTGAGAGCGGGCCAGGAGCAGGGCTGAGAGGCGGCCATGGCAGCGGCTGGCTCAGTGAGAGTGCAGGGAGCCTCCAGCCCAGAGGCTACACTTCAGGGGGCAGGGGGGCTGGAAGGAGAGGTCTCAGGGACACTGTGGAGAGAAGGCTCCCGGTACATGGCCACTGTGAAGGTGAGAAAAAGGAGCAGGGAGGAAAGAGTTAGACACAGAGGAATCCAGGCAGACCCACAACTCTGAAAGGGCACTTTCCCCCTATACTTGCCCTCTGGGAACCCAATCCTCAACTAAGACGCCTCCAGACCCACAAGACCAAAGTCTTTCTGACTTGGCTGGTCATTGTAATGGTCCACTTGAAACATGGAGCCCAGATGGATGCCAGGTGAGAGTGCAGGTCAAGGTCAACACCCTCCCATGTGACCCACCATTTCTTGAGGCTATACCCACCCTCCAGGAGCTTGGGTACAAAGTGGGCAGCTGCCTTGGTCTTCTTGACTCGGTTTCCCTTCATGACCCGGCCCTCCTTGTCCAGGCCTAGGTACCAGGCCCGGCCAGAACGGCGCTGGCGGTAGAGAGCAGAGGCGTACAAAACATAGTAATTCTCAAAGACGCACTCCTTAAAGCGACACTCAGCTGTGAAATGTGGCTGAGGGGACAAAGACCCAGACAAGCACAGAGAGACAAACAGACACGTCACTGAGCAGAAAGATGCCCTGGGAAGGAACAAGCAGGGATGCCATCCATGCACTCTGACGGGGGTCTGATCTCTGAGTCCATGCAGGAATTGAGCAGGGGAAGGATAAGGAGGATCTGATGGACCTCTGAGAGGTAAGAGCTAGACTTTCGGGGGCCTGAATCATAGACCCTTCTCTTCAATCTACCCTCACTCTTCACCATCTTCTGTCCTGAATGATGCTGGGGAAATAACTAAATTATATGAATAATAACGAAGTCTGGAAGAGGTAGAATGAGAAGGAAGGGGCTCCAGAGGGGCAAAGGGTCGGGGTCTCAAAGATGTGGGGGACATTTGTGGTGCTGCCTGTGGAGGAAAAGGAGAAGCCAAGGAGGTGCTCTTGGGTCACCAGAGATGACAGGCCGTCAGTGAAAGCTGGGGGAAGGGGAAGTCCTGGGCTGCTGAATGCCTGGAGAGGAGGAAGGCTGGGTCTGGAGTCCTCAGGACCCTGGGCGCTCAGCCTCTCACCGAGCTGTAGAGCAGGCCTTCGGCATTCATGGCCATGTAGTGGCCCAGCTTGGCGCTCTGGATGGTGACCACTCTGAGCCCCACAGGGATCAGGTTGAAGTGGGCTAGGGGTGGAGATAGAACGGATGTTAGGACCTCAGGCTTATAACCCCCATCTGACCTCCCCCCACCTCCACTTCTTCCCTTGTGAATCAGGGAAACAGACTGACAGCCACTGATCCTGAAGAAGGACTGGAACTATCATCTCCTTCCTCTACTCCCCCATCCCTCCCTGTGGCTGGTCCCCCTCTCACTGAAGGAGCTCGTGTCCTCTGGGGTGCCCTGGATGCTCCCATCAGGATTCGCCTGGAGGTAGAAACCCTGGCGGCAGAACAGTTTGGTGACGATGCCTTTGAGCTGAGGCTCTGGGGAAAGAGACATTCATCTTTGAAAATGACATCTCTGTTCCCAGAAACATTCTCACACTTGGCTTGGCGGATCACAGTGGGGGTGGGGGAAAGTGGAGGATGGAGGAAAGAAAGAGGGGTCCTGGGGGGGCCCTCAGTTTTCTTAGCCTCTAAACTAGCACTCTTCCACCTCTGACTCTGGAGGAAGGTAGGGTGTGGGGTCTATCTGATATCTCCAAGCCAGAGCTTTCAGTTTATTACAATGTATTGAGATGGCTTAATTCCGCCTACTCTATGGCTCAACCCGAAGGGGGAGGGGAGAAGGAGGGAGGATGAGGAAGGGGGGGAGCTGTATCAGAAAGCAGAGAAGAAAGGAGTTGGGGGGGGGTTACTGAGGGGACTGTGTGTTCGTGGATGGGGTGGGAACGAGGGTCACTACAACATAGGGGCTCCCTCTGGAGGAGGGGGTGGGGCTGGGCCTGCCGCTGACTCAGCACCTGCTGCTGCGCTGCTGCTTGCTTGGCTCTGGTCTCAGCCTGGCCCAGAGCCGGCCTGTCTGACACTGACCCATCTGTCTGTCTGTCTGTCAATCTGCTGGCTCGCAGGGCCCAGTTCTCCCAGAGGCTCAGCCTCTGCCCTTCAGCCAGGTAACCCGCTTGGGGTGGGGGCCATACGGTACAGAAGAACCCAGGAAATGGGGGAAGGGAGACCGAGGAGGTGGAGAGGCAGGCGGAGTCACGTGGGGCCGGGTCCCACTCGGAGGGTGGGCTGCGGACCGTACCAATGAGGAGACCGGGGGCCACAAGAGGAGGACGCCGGGGGAATGCCCCCGGGGACGCTGGGAGCGTGCAGGAACGGGGCCAGAGGGCCTCCCCGCCGGTCCTACCTGGACGGGGATCACACGCGAACCCTCCTTGCTCTCCTCCCCGTCGCGTGCTCTCCGCCAACTCCCCCATCCCCTCTTGTAGGTGGTACCACCCCCAATCTAGGTGGTGCCCGTCTCCAGCCCTGAAACTGTTGAGTTCCTTGGAGCTGAGGGTCTCTGAGCCAGTGAGATCCGCTTTCGGAGTCTCGCGGGGAGTAATTCAGGGGTAACGGGGTATCCAGCTCCCTTCTCGGAGCGCAGGTCACTGGAGGAGGGCGCACAGAGGGGCGGGCTGGTGAGGTGGCTGCAAGGACACCCGGGGGAGAGCTGGGGAGATTGGCCTCGAGCCAGGAGAGCCTGGGCGGGAGGAACCGAGGCAAAGCGTGGAGGAGCGGGAGAACCGGGGCGGGGGCGGGGGCGGGGCGGCGGAGGCGCAGAAACCCTCGGGGTGACCCAGGCGTCCAGGGCCTCCAGCTCCCCCGGCTCGAGAAAGAAGAATCGCGAGAGCCAGCACGTAGGCGGAGGACAGTGGGGGTGGGGACGCTAGTGTTTGGTGGAGGGGGTAGGGACGAGCTGTCAGGCTTGGGGCTCCAGACTTCACCCCTCCAGCTTTCCCCTTGCCCTCGAAAGCAAGGAGACTCGAGGTTAATGGTGAGGAAGAGAAAAGAAACTGAGGCAGAGTTAGGCAGGCTGGGACTTTGCCGTCCTAGTTACCCCTGCCACTTCTGGGGAGACCCCTCGGCCAGATCCCACTCTTAGGAGTCCATGGCTTCAAACAGCTGGGCACAGCGACACCCCCCTCCCCAGCCTTGGGGCTCCGCCCCAGCCGCACTCACCCGGGCCGCGGTCCGGCCGAGCGGGCCGCCCCCCGCACAGTCGCACCTTGGACAGCAGGATGAGGAGCTGCTTCTGGCAAAGGGATTTGGTGCCGCGGGGACACACGCGCCGCTGCGCCGATACCGGCCGGCTGCTCCCGGGCTCCCGGACCTCCCTCTTCTGCCGGATCAGGCTACTGGCCAGCGCCGCCATGGCGCCCCGGGAGGAGACACCCCCAAACCGGCGGGCGCCGGGGTGCGCTAGGCTCCCCTAGAGAGACCCGCTCACCAGGGCATGTTCTTGCTGCCCGGGCTCCGACTCACCGCTCCACCTTCAGGACCTGAGGCTAAGCCCCAGAGTCCCCCCGCAAACGCCAGCTCCAGTCCCTGGGCCCCTGGGCCCTGAGCTCGCTTCCCCGGACCCAGCAACCAGCCGGCCTCTCAGTTACCCCACCTCGAATTTTACCTCCTAATGAAAACTGCCCTTTACCCCGTCCCAGCTTCCCTGTCTCCTATCCCAAAGCCAAAATCCTCAGCATTCCTGAGATGCAGTCCTAATGTCCTAATATCTGTTTTGGGGCCCAGCACCCCTACCAAATCCACTCTTCTAGCCTAATAGGTGTGGGTCCTTTGCTTGAGGATCTTAGCGCACGCACCCCACCGCCTCTGGGTAGGCACCAATGTCAGGGAGGAACCCAACCTTGTTGCCTATTCATTTGCCACTCCCTCAATGAAAAGGGTCCCCCACTTTATTCACCGAAAATCCCAAAAATCTGTCTTAATTTCCAGACTCCAGGTTCTGTGAAAAGGCGTTCCCAGGCCCTTTTACTGAATATCTTTTCACCAAGTCACCCCCATTTCTAGTGGCCCAAGGTTCCAACTGCTGAGCCCCTTCCCTCACCTTGTCATCCTCCACTCCTGTCTAAGTCACCTCCTAATCCACCCTTCCTAACGGATACACCAGGTGGTTGCTTGGGGGACAATCTCGAAATAAGGAGCGTCCGGGGTTTTTTAACCCCCCTCTGGTTGCCCCTTATACTTCCTCCTTGAGGACAAGCTGGTCATGTTTAGATCCCATACCCTCCAATCCAAGCAGCCCCCCTAGTGGAATGCACCCACGTTGTCATTAGCCCCCAAATGTGAGCAGGCCCCCTACTAGTGGAGCTTCCCGCAACCAGGCTCCCTTGCCCTCCCTGGGACCGCCTGTATAGCACCCCCTCTTCCTTCCCCGACGCCCCTCAACCTGTCTTGTCCTGTTAATCCGGCGACGGGCGGCGCAGGCTCCAGCTTCAGGCTTCTCCCTCCCGATGCCCTGTAAGCAAAGCTTCCCCCCGCTCCCGGATTGGCGCCCCGGACCCTTGGAATGGAGTGAGGGTGTCTCTGCAGAGCGCCCCGGTTCGGTGAAGTCGGAGCACTGGGCCAGGCGGTTGGACCAGGCGTAGCGGTGGCGGCTGTGGGAAGCTGGGGCGGCAGAGGCGGCAGCAGCTTCCCCTCCTCCGAGCCTGCCCGGGGGCGGGGCAGGGGGCGGAGACGCCGGCAAGAAGCGGGGGACTCGGCGGGCGGGACTCCCGTGTTCCGGGGAGGCGGGGAGCGGGGGCCGCAGCCGAAGCGAAGCCCCGCGGTACGTCTCGGAGCTTCGGAGGAGCGATTCCATTGATCAGAACTTTGGATACGGGAAAAGATTGGTTTTCAGATAGATGACACCCTGAGAATGGAAAGCGGGGCTCTACTGCACAGGATGAGAATGAGGACAGAACTGGATAAGGAAAAGGGGAAGAAATTGGAGAGATGGTGTCTGGGCTATCTCTACTTTTCTGTGAGCTGAATTGGCTAGACCCGGATCACCTCCCTCTCTGCTTTTTGAGTTTTGTACTGACTCTGAGGAAAGGCCAAAAGAACTGAGGGGTGATGGTCGCCTCGGGCTGTGCGGGAGCACAAAGCGCGCTGGCCAAAAATGAGTAGTGGTCAGCCTAGAAGGGGACGACCCGCGCGGGGGATGGAGTGTGTACGCTGGCGATGCCTTCTGGAATCAGGTCTCTTGAGCACAGTTTGCCCCACCCCCACCCCCTTTCAGGAGTGGGGCAGAAAGTCCCTGCCACATCCCGCTCCCCAAAAGCTGCACTTTGCCAGAGGTTAGGAGCATTGTCTTTAATGTGCCCCGCCCCAGACCCCGGCTAAGCCTCCCCCTTTGCGAGCAGCCTTAGCTTCCTCTACTGCTGCGCGCAAGGCCCCTGCAGGGTCCCCCCGGAGCCGGGCCAGCGCCCCCAGCAGGGCAGCAGCGTTGTCCCCCGCATGGAGTTTCCGGTCGTTCATAAAATAGTGAGGCAGCACCCCAGCTTCGAGCACGCGGACCAGCTCGTCCAGCAGCCCGAGGCAACAGGCCCCTGCGTTCTCCGGCCGCGCCAGGTAAAGCGCGGGGAGCCGCTCGCACGCGCAGTAGAGCAATGTCCGCAGCAGGTAGGGTGCCGCACTTCGGGTCCCCGCCACCAGGGGGCGCAGCAGCGCCTGGGCTGCGGCGTGTGCCTGCAGCAGCGGCTCCGGTACGCGCACCTTGAGCGCCAGCTCCTGGCGGGCAAAGCAGAGCTGCCAGCCCGAGGACCCTGGTCGCTCGGTGCTGCCACCGGGCACCAGGTAGAAGGAGGCCGGCTCCGGGGCCATCGGGCCCGCCCAGGAGTGGCTACGAGCTCCTTCGGGCCAGCCGGCCACAGACACCACAGGGATCAAATCGAAAAGCAGGAGATGGCGCGGAGGCCCCGGAGTGGCCAGGAGGACCGTGGTGAACCCCGCGTGGCGCGCTGCGTGCACTAGCCGCGGGGCACTAGGGATCGGAATCAGGGCCTCGGCGACAGTGGCCAGCGACGCAAAGAACCAGGCTGCCACTTGGGTGGGACATAATGTGGGCCACTCTTCCTGCGCCTCGGGCGGATTCAAGGCCTGGCTTTGGACGGCGGGCTTGGTAAAGTCACCATGCAGTGTTTCCAGTGGTGCGGGAGAACCAAGATCGGTGACGTCACGCCGAGGCGGCTCGGGCCCTGAAACGTCAGGAGGTGGTTTTTCCCGAGACACCTGCAGCTCGAGCTCAGGGACGTCACTGTGCAGGTCATCTGCAGAGCTTGGTGGATCTTTGGCATCGCCTTCGTTCTGGTTTTGGTGGGTGGAGGCACTTCCTCCTAAGACCGGGGGTCCCAGGCAGTCCAGCCATGCCTCGCGGACCGCGCTCCCGCGCAATAGCTCTGGGAGGCGGAGCCACACGGAACCTGAGTCCTGGTCCAGTTGCAGCTCCGGCCCCGTGCCATCCAACGAAAACACCGGCACCAAGAGCGTGAAGCCGGCGTCGTAGTGCGGTCCGCGGGTGTAGGGACCCAGGGGAGCCGGCCCTAGATCTAGGGAACCCTCGCGAATCCCACCACGAAGCAGCAAGAGTTCTGCCTGAGGAGGAAAGCGGGGGTCTCTGCGGTGAATCAGACCTGAGGAAAAGACAAGGGCTCGTGGGGGTGTGGCCCAAGGCGGGGCGAGGCCATGGTGTGGCTGAGAGCTGTGCGCTCCGGGAGGCAAAAAAGGGCACTTACCCAGCAAAGAGAAAACAAAGTCCTTGGCCTGAAGGAGGTCTGGGCCTGGCTGAGGTCCGTTACTCCAGTTCTCCTGCACTCCTAGCTCCTGGATCAGCTGGGTCAGTTCCTGAAGTTGCGCCCCCGAGCAGAAGTCTATGTCTGTGAGCGGTCGGGCTGGGGCGGGAGGTGGCGGGCCCCACCAGGGGGCAACGCCCCAAACCATGGAACTCATGTGGCTCTATGGACTTGGGCTGGACCCTTTCCTTTGTGAAAAGAAAAAAAAAATCAATCACCCTCTATTCTACCCGAAGCCAAGCGAATGTCACAGACACGTTACACAACTAGATAAGGGCCCAGTCCGGGCCCTGGATTTAGTTTTCAAATGGAACCAATACCTCTGCGTCTTTGCCCTTTTCTCTCGCGCCGGTCCCCTCCTCTGCGGATTGGTTCATCTGACTCAGCAGGTGAAAAGTAGCTGTTTTCTCTCTACTCAGGGACAAATAGCCAGTCTCTGCCCTTTGCCTCTTTTCTCTTACCTCTTTTCAGAAGAGAATTAAGGTTTGCTTCTCTAGGGGGTAGGCGCGAGGGTGGGGAAGCGAATAAACGGAGTTGTTGCAACAGGTGACTTCTTCTTCCTGCCCACCTGGCCACGCCCCAATATTGGATCACGCGGAGTCAGAATCTAGTCACTCCTTTCGCCTTTTGAATTCTCAAGCTGCCTGGGAGTTGTAGTTTGTCTTTCGAGCTACCCGGACGTCCGAGCCACGCCTCTGTAGCCTTTCCTCTTCTCTCACAGCAGTGCCTGATGGAAGTCGTAGTTTCTATGGAGATAGACTGTGCTGGGTCTTTACAAGCCCAGGTCAACCCTACACGGGCATTCGTTGGAATTGGGGCACAGATGTAATAGTATGAAGCTCAATAGCAAGCAATAATCGAAGGCCTGAAGAGGTAAATAGAGACCCTTGTGTCCCAAGTCACAGCCGGCTCTGGTGGCCTGGCGGCAAAAGGCCGCATTGCAATCTTAGAGGTGAACGGTTCAAATCCACCAGATGCTCTGCTGAGGAAGAAGGGACGGTCTCCTCCTGTGCCAGTTAGATCTTATTTGACAGTACACACACACAAAAAGAATAATTTTTTTTTAAAAAAAAGAGCCCTAGTCACTTAGATCTAAAATGACCGTTCCATGTAAGTATAACTTCCTTATTTTAGAAATGAGGAAACGGCAGCCTCACAAAGTTGTGGAAATCTGCTCAGTGTCACAGAACTGAGCCAACGTGGTGGTAGAAAGTGGATCCGTGACTGGGTGAGTAGGCATCTCCTCCCATCAGTGATAGAAGTGGCATTAAGCAGAAAAACACAAGAAGTGACTCAGGAATGGCGAGAGAGATACTTACTAGTTATCAAGGACTCCCACTCAAATGTGCATGAGAGAGGGCAAGGAAAATGAAAATTGAATTCAGAGGAGACTCCTAGAGCTTGGGGCAAGGCAATGAAAGATCAAGGCCAGAACATTGCTTTCAGTAATCTATGCCATCAGCCTCCAACGATTTGCTGGCTGAAGACCATCTGTGTTCTCCCTGACCAGTGACTGTCTCCAGAATGGGTAGGCCAAAGTCTGTGGGCTTGACAATTAAGGAGAGATCTCCTCAAAAATTTAACTCAACAAACTCATTGGCTTTGAGGCAGAGCCCACTCATAGCTGACCCTCCAGTAGGTTTGCAGAGGCTGTATATCATGCAGGAGGAGACTGCTCATCTTTCTCCTTCAGAGCAGCTGGTGGATTTGCACTGCCTTGGGTTTGCCAGTGCTACATTCTATCCACTGGTGTTATTATGTGGTGTTGAGTCAGAACTGGCTCATAGTTGACCCTCCAGCAGGTTTTCAGGGTCAGCAAATTGCATGGGAGGAGATTGCCCATCTTTCTGCCACAGAGCAGCTGGTAGATTAAAACTGCATGCCCTTGAGTTGACAGTGCAATTCCTTACCACTAAGCCACAAGAAGACCTCCAAATGAGATCTCAGAATCTAGGGCTCCATTTGAGGATCTCAGGCTTTAAGGGATACTAGGCCTTTTGAAGGGAGTTCTTCCCCTCCCAACAACTAAAGTATTAGTACCTTGGAGTACCATGAGCCCCCAAATTGGGAAGGTCTATTATCATACATATAATTATGACCTGTAGAGTCTCTGAATGATGCAAAGACTGAAGCACTTGTTTACAAGCTAAAATGTCTGCAGTTAAAACCCACCCAAGGGTGCCTCAAACAAAAGCCCAGCAATCTACTTCAAAGATGGCTTCCCTGAAAATCTATAGAGCACATTTTTACTCTGACACACTTGGGTCCCGTCACCATTCGGAATCAATTCAATGGCAACTGGTTGTTGTTGTTTTTTGTTTGGTGGGGTTTTTGTTTGTTTGTTTGTTTTTGTTGTTGTTGTTGTGACTCAAGAGATCAGGGCAGGAGAACCGAAGACTAGTTTCTTTTTCTTGGTCTGAGGTAATCAGACATCAGACATCCCTACATCTTACCTTTTCTCAAGAGCATTAACTCTTAGCTACTCTGTGAAGAACTACATCCCCTAAACATTGTGGGTGTTTTGAAAATGCTGGAGGTAGGTAGGAAGGATGAGAAAGTTTAAGCTCCAAAGCATTGAGATTTTCTGTGATAATAAAAATATTCTAAATTGGTGCTGTCCTGTAAGTAGACACTAGCCATGTGTGGCTGTTGGAATGTTGATAATGTGACTGAGGAACAGAAACTCGTTTTACCTATTGTCAGTTTCAGATTAATTAACCACATTTGGCTGGTGGCTGTTATATTAAGTTCTAGGGCCTTGAGGATAATGGATTTAGCTATGACACTATAGAGGGGGTTGAAGGGCAGAGAGAATTCCAGGCCTCCCTAAGTCCTGTGGGTGACCAGTGTTAGGGCGCTTGGATTGGGTTTAGATTCATATAGATTTCAACCAACCACGGAACATGTCTCTTGACTCTTTATTCCTGATGTACCTTTTTTTTGTCTTTTTCCATGGTCTTCATTATAAGCTGATATCCCCATTTCCTGGCCTCCCTTGAGTGTCTGGGTGCATCTTGATGAAGGCGCCTGGGAGACAGAGCTTCACACTTATCCCTGCCCAGTCCTGTGTGTCTCTGGCGGGCATCAAAGACCACGTGCCCTGTTCGGGGACCTGACCCAGGGCTGTGGGTCTTCCAGTTGATTTTAGGAGGCATAGATATCTGGCGATAGTTGTGGGAAGCTGAAGAAACTGTATCTACAGGGCTGTAGGCCCCATCATGGCTGCCCACTTGCCGGGAGCATGGCTTCAGCTCAATGAGTACAGGTACCTCTGAGAAGGTCTGCAGATCATTGCAGATTGTCTGGTCCTTGGAAGACCCGGAGTTTGGATTGAGTGGAACAGAAGTCCAGGGTACGTGAAGCTCTGTGTCATTCCTCTGGGGAGTCTCTTCAGATGCAAATAACTTCCTCAGGGATGGTATTGACTTGGGGGTCTGAAGAGGACCTCGGACTAGGACAGAGTCAGTTCCTTGAGCAAGACCAGGGCTCTTGTGCAGGCCAGGGTCTTGGTTAATGCGGGAGTCATTGTGGAGACCAGATTCCTGAGGAAGACTGGGGATCTTGGGAAGGCCAGAGCCTTGCGTATCGGCTGGGCTATTATAGGGTCCAGGGACTTGATGAATTTCTGAACACTTGTGGAGGCCAGGATCTTTTGTTTGTTCTGAGCTCCTGTACACACTGCCATTTTTAGTAAGGCTATGTCTGTTTTTAACTTTAGTAGCTGGGGTAAGACCTGGACTCTTGTAGAAGTTGCAGTCTTGAGTAAGACCCACACTTCTGTGGACTCCAGAATCTTGCTTAAAATCTCGATTCTTATAGTCTCCCGAGTCCTGGGTAAGGTTTGATCCTTTAGAAAAGTCAGAGGAGTGGGAAAAGCCTGGGCTCTTTTGATGACTGGGTCCTTGGGTTGATCCTAGACACTCGTAGCCTCCAGAATCTTGAGAAAAACCAGAGTCCTCATTGTGGTCAGTGACTCTGGAGAAGCCTTGACTTTTGCACACTGTACTCTCTTGGGTTGCGTTTAGATTCTTATAGACTCTGGAATTTTGTATAAAGCCTGTAGTCCTCTGTAAGTTCGAAGTTTGGGTAGGTAGTCTGCTTTTAGGAAGACCAGAGGGTTGGGTGGCACATGGAGTCCCAAAGCCAACAGCGTCTTGTATCGTGTTCTTTTGTGGGCCAGAATCTTGAGTAATGCCTGGACCCTGGTGATCTAAGTCCTGGGAAGGAATTGGGCCCTTCCAGAGACCTGAGTGCTTATGGGAGCCAGGATCTTGGGTAAGGCCTGGGTTCTTGATGCCTGCATCTTGAGCAATGCCTGATTTGTTATGGAGGCCTACACCATGAGGAAGGCTTGAGTTCCTATGAAGGCCTGCATCTTGGATAAGGTCTGAGGTCCTGTGTAGCCCTTGATCTTGAATAAAGCCTGGGTTCCTAAGAACTCTAGAGTCTTTTGAAGGACATGGGCTTCTTTGGAGGCTTGAGCTTTGGTTAAGGCCCACACTCTTATAAAGTTCAAAAGATTGGAGTTGGTTCAAGGATTGGGAAATATTGAACTGGGGAGATGTGGGAAATTGAGAACAGGGTGTGGAGTGCTGAGACTTGGAGTTTGGGGGATAAGAAGGGGTTTGTACTGATGCTGAGGGTTTCTGATGATTGGTAGGTTCTGGAAAGACAATGGATCTGGAAGGCACAAGAGGCAGAGAAAGAATACATGGTGGAGGATGGGCACTCCGTGAACTCTGAGCAGTGCTTGGCGAATGAAAGCAAGATTGAGGACTGTCTTGAGAGTAGACCACGAACTCGGGGTAGACTTGTGCCTGGGAGTCTGTGTTCTTCCTCTGAGAACTGCAGGGATGGAAGCTGCAGTAAGGGAAAGTCTTGGGCTGGAAGGCCTTGTCTTTACTCTCATCTGGAATCTTGTATTCTATGTTCCCCAACTCCAAGTAGCCCAGTACGGAGTCTGCAGGGGGCATGGCACCATCTCTACTATGCCGCTTTGATGTTTGCTCATATATACTGGAACTCACCAGACCTGGCCCATCTTGGGACCTGGAGAGGGTACCTAAGTCCTTTGCGTTTTCAGAAGGTACGAAGTTTTGGGGACTGTGTACATGGAAGACATTCTGATTTGCACGGCAGGGATCATAGAATATATGTCTAGAGGCTAGGTCATGGCTGAAAGCAGCCAGCTTAATGGGGACAGGGGCTAGGATACGGGTAGTAGTGGGGGTGAGGACAGCAGCAGGGGTACCAGCAGTAGCCAGTGATGAGGCAGGGGTTGGCGCAGGAGTACTGGGTGGTTTAGAAGTTGGGGAAGTGGTTGAGGTTGAGGCAGGGGCTAAGGAATGAGCTTGGGCATGGCTTAAATGAGCAGAGGCCAGGGTATATGTTGTGGCATGGATTGAAGAGTGTTCAGGGGTGTGGACATGGATTGGAGTTCGCTCGGAGGTGTGAATCTGGGAGTGGGTTGGGGTATGGGTTGAGGGGTGTTCCAGGATGTAGATCTGGGAGTGGGTCTGGACTGGGTCTGGGGTATGGGTTGAGGGGTGCTCAGGGGTTTGGACCTGGGTATGGACCTGGGTGTGGGCTACAGTATGGTCTGGGGCATAGACTGGTTTGTGCTCAAGAGCAGTGGCCTGGGTGTGGGCTGAGATGTATTTAATGGTATGAATCTGTTCCTGGGCTTGACTTTGCCCAGTGTCCTGAGGTGGATTGTGTTCAGGGGCCTGGGTTGGAGTATACTTAGTGTCCTGGGCTGGAATGGACTCAGAAGCCTGGGTTGGCATATATTCAGGGCTCTGGCCTGGGATGTACTTAGTGCCCTGGGCTGGGGTGTATTCAGGGGCTTGGGCTGTGGTGTATTCAGAGGCCCTGGTTGGGGTGTACTCAGGGTCCTGGGTTAGGGGTTGGGTCTGAGTGTGGGCTGGGGTATGAGCTGAGTTAAGCACAGGATCCTGAGCTTGGGGCTGGATGGGGGACTGGACTGAGGGCTGAGGTGGGGCATTGATCTTGCTCTCTTGAGACACTGAAACCTTGTCCAGCTTGCTCATCTTCTGATTGCGAGCCTTGAAGTTGGCCGTGGGGGCAAGGAATTGGAAAGAAGTCTCCAACTTGGAGAAAAAGGAGACTTGGGCCTTCGAAGCTGTGGACTGATTGTCCTTTCCAGTTCCCAGCATCCCCTCTCTCCACAGACTCTGTGGCGCTTCTGTGGGAGCCCCTGTGCATCCACATTGAAGTGGCATCTGGCAGCACCTCAAAACCTTCTCCTCATTTGTGTCTGGTATCCAGGAGTCAAGGTAATCAGAGTGCCCAAGCAGGAAGCTGGGGTGATGATGAAAGTGGGAAGAGAGTCTTGAGCACAGGTTTTGGGGGTCCATGGAGCAGCGCATACACACAGGATGGCTGCTTAGAGAGCTGGGTTGCTTGTCTGCAGGGAGAAATGGATGGGACAAAGCTTGAGTGCTAAGGGACCGAGAAAAGGGGAAGGGGGTGATTCACATTCTACATGCCTAAACTCACTCACCTTTGGGGAAAAAATGATGGAAAAGAATCCGCAAGGAGCTCTTCAAATGTCTCCAGAGCTGAGAGGAGCAGGAGAGGGGAGAATCTGGGATCCAATTCTGTTTGGCCATACCCCAGTAGCCCTCCCACCTCAGCCCCTGAGATTCCAGAGTCCCCTCACCCTGCGTCCCAGGCCCTGCCCTGACCAGCGTCACCACATTGATCCCCACGTTGAGCAAGATGAAGCTGCCCAGAAGCAGAAGAATTGAGTCTCCCAAGTCCTGGCACTTCCGGGGGTTGGTGCCAGAGCACACTTGGGCTCCATAGTGGGCCCGCTCATCCATGGCCGGGGGTCCCAGGACTGCCTGGGCCCCCTGGCCCCCCCAAACTCACTAGGGGCCAGACTCCTCTGGTGGAGGAGGGGAAAAGGACTGAGTCACAAAAGGTGGGTGGTGAGGTCACAATGTGAAAGAGCAGCGGAAAGTCCAGGCTGCAGTTCTCTGGTAACAGTCTGTCAGGCAGAGCCAACTATACAGCCCCTTTCCTCTACCTCTGGTCATTCCCTCATGGCCCATGGTCACTCATTCTTGTCTTTCCTATGGTTTCTGCTAAGGATGCCAACCCTCTCTTGTCCACTCCTGAATAGCAAGACGTTGCCTTGAAGCTGTGTGGAGTGAGCTCGGCTGGGATTCACAGCTAGCTTTCTCTCTATCCTAGACTGAGTATTTGCCCAGACCAGAACCCCCAAGGCTGAATCTGGCTTCAGCTGCTTGTGTGGGGCTGAGACTCCAGCCTCTTTGAAGACAGGGAGCATTAGCTGGGTGTGGGAGTGCCAGACACCAGTGGTCTGGAGTCTGCAACTGCATGGTGTGGATCCAGGAGGGGCCTTCAGGTCCTCAACACCGAGGAAGGGAACGCTGGCCAGAGACCACTACAGTGTTTTCTGGATTCTGTTTCTCTTTATTTCTCTCTCCATGCACTGCCCAACCACCCTTCCTCGGCTGCTTGTCAGCTCAGCTTCCCAGTGCGGCTTCTGTGCAGAGGTGGCCTGGAGTCTGAGGCACAAGGTGGCAGGGAGGTGGTCTGCGCTTGGCTCTCCAGCACCTGCCGCTTCAGCTCCAGGCTGTCATACACCTGGTTAGCTTTGGCCCCCGGGCTCCGGCTGAGTGGGATGAAGATGGGAGGTGGAGGGTCAACAACCTGGACCACAGGCAGGGGCTGGGAGCAGTGGTGGAGCAGGGTCGAGGCAGGGGCTGGGCCTCGCTGGCAGGATGCCTCACCCAGTATGGTGAGGGAGGCTGAGGTGGTTAAGGGGTGGCGCGTGGGCATGGCCTCTGCACATTCTGCTGCCCGACGCCGAACCTCATGGCGATCCCGTGAGCTGTGAGTCAAGTGTCCTGTGGATGGATGGGGGCTTCGATTGGGTTGGCTGTGACTGTAGCTGGTGAGGCCCCGCCGGTGGGTCTGTGGGGAGCAGTGATCTCGGCAGGCCTGGACCTCGGGCCGGATGGAGCACCGGGGCACCAGGGCGGGGGGGGCTTCAGTACCCTCCAGCCCATGCCTCCGCTGCTCCCAGGACTCATGTAGCAGGTGACCTCTTGAAGGCTGAGGACTGTGCTCCCCGGGGCCCCAGGAGGGGTTCAGAGGGAGACGACGGGCAGGCTGTAGAGGCGAGGTCCGGTGTTCAGCTTCCACGTTGCTCCAGACGTGGGATTGGGAGAAGCAGGGCCCGTAGGTCTGTAGCCGCAGCTCTGACTTGGCCTCCACACGCTTGGGCAGACGACGGAGCTCTGGAGACATGTAGAAGGAGGGAAGCGGCAGGCTGGCCAGGATGCCGCCCTGGCGGCCCCAAAGCCCCAGGTTGGAGGGCAGGTGTGGCCTCGGGCAGAATCCTCCCCAGCGCTCACGTAGGTCCTTAGGTTGCAGGAAGGACAGATCCTCGTCCGGGAAAGAGTCCTGATCCAAGGAGGGCATTGGCAAATATGTCACCCCAGGGCTGTGAGGTAGGTCACAAAAGGCTGGGCGGCCACGATGGAATGATCTGTGTTTCCTCATCCTCTGCTGGTGATTGTATGAACCATGGAGGAGGCGCCTGCGGGGAGGCCTGCGGGGAGGCCTGCGGGGAGGCCAACTGTGGCGTTTGGGGTTACAGAGATGAGAGGAGGAGGAAAAGGTAAAAGAGGAGGAGGAGGAGGAGCACATGGACTGGGTCATTTTCACCTCAACAGGGTCCAGGGTGCAGCGAACATGGATGTCCCTGGCTGAGCTCTGACATGGATCTTTGGGGGAGATGTGACAGGACTGGATGATGTCATCTGGGGGAGGCGAGAGTCCAGGAGGTCACAGCAGTTGTCAGGAGGTCAGAATCAGGAGCCCTGGGATCTGGGTATCTAGAGATGTGGCTGGAGTTCCCTAATTGTCATACTTACTTTTCTGATTGATCCAGCAGGTCATTTTGGCTAGGGTGTTCTGGAGCCAATGCCATAGCTTGGTGGGGTGGGGTGAAGTGAGAGTGAAGGCCAACCCTTTCACACCCAGCCCCTGTCCTGCTCCCAGCCCCTCCGCGCCCAGGCCCTCCACATCCAGCCCCTGCCCCACCCTCAGCCCCGATCACTTCTATGGTGAAGGCACAGGCTACCACCAGTGCCCACCCTCAGCCATCTTTACCCCTGTAGTTTGCGCCTGGCCTTCACTCACCACAGTTGCCATGTTGACCCCTGTGTTGACAATAATGATGAGACCCAGCAACAGGAGTAGGAAGTCTTCAGCATCCTGGGAACTGTCTTGGTGTTGACTGCAGCATCCCAGGGGATCATACAAAAGCTGGCCTTCCATGGTGGGGGGGTCCTAGGGCCACCTGGGCCGTGCCCCCCCACCAGCCCCAGCCCACACTGCACTCATGCCAAGACTTGGGGACCCCCTACTAGTTTGTGGATGATCCAGGTCACAATGAGGAAAGTTGAGAAGAGTCACAATACAGAAGTGGCAGCTGATCTTGGCAGTCACTTGATGGAGTCCAGTAAAGAAATGAATTTGCTATCTTTATATATATATTCCAAATGTTATTGTTATTTACTGTCAAGTTGGAATTGACTCGTAGCTGACCTTCCAGTGGGGTTTCAGAAGCAGTCAATAAATTGTACAGAAGGATATTATCTTTCTCCCAGAGAGCAGCAGGTGAATTTGAACCGCATGCCTTTGGGTTGGCAATGTAGCTTTTTACCACTAGACCACCATAAACCAGGTAATGGATTGAACTGTGTCCTCCACAATGTTCACTTTGGAATCCTAATTATATGTGGGACTCAGTTCCAAGATACCCCTGATCTGTCTTCCTCTGCTCCATTAGGGTCTGCTTACCTGTGCCTGACCTCTGTTCTAAAATCACAGGAGCTATAGTCATGAAAAGAGTCTTCTCAGACATTGAACCATACACAAAGGATTTTTTCCATTTTTCCTTTCAGACACACAGTCTTAAACCCCAGGGACTGAATTTCCTGGCCAAGGATTGAAGTTCTGCTATTGATGGTCACTGAGTACCATTTCCTCCTCAACCGAGATTGCTAGCTCCGACAGGGACGCCATCTTCCAATCATCTGCTGGCCCACTCTGTCAAAAAACCTGCTAGCTTTTACCTCAAGATAACTGTATGTAACCCACAAAGCAGTAAAAGATGTAGTGGCAGATACAACAAAAGAATTCTCCCATTTGTACCAGGTTCACCATTGAGGCCTGTGTACGAGAGCTCCTCGGCGGCCTTGGTAATAATGATCTGCCCATCAGGAACAGAAAGAGGAAAAGACAGTGGGCATTGTCTATCAAGCTTCCAAACATATAGTAGGTATGTTCAATACATATCCACTGAAAGGAATTAGCTTAAATTGATCAAGGGTGTTAACTGAATCTACATCAGCAGAGAAGCACTTCTGTCTGCTACATTCCAGAAATCCATCTGGTGTATGAGGTGAGGCCCAGCGTCTTTAGCCTGGATCTATTCATGTGGCTGCTTGTTTCCAGGAGGGGTGTGTATGCAAGTGCGCACACATGTCTATGTGATGCTCTGTAGGGGTAGAAAAGGGCCTCGAGCTCCCTGCTGTCCAGTGGAATGAAATATTCCTATGTACAAATGGAGGAGTGCCAGGTTCTGGTAGAGCAGGCTGGTGATACTACCTGCAGGAGTGGAGAGATGGACCATCTGGGAGCATGAACTTGACCCTGGATGTCTTGAGTGACCACGAGTGACTGACTTGCCCTCTCTGACTGATCCCCAGGCTCATTTGTGACATGGGTTTGTTAAAGAAGTCAGTCATAGACCTGTGATAACAGTGAAGAAGCCCCTGAGCATCATTATTTCAGCCTCTATTCCAAACCTGCCTGAGGGTCTAGAAGCTCCAGGTGCTGACCAGGGAATTGTCAAGCCCTAGATATCCTCACTCAGCCATCCTTGTGCAAAGACACTAGGACTCACAGGGGCTGAGCATCCCTGTCTCCCCTGTGGCTGCATTCTAAACAGACTCTAGCAGGGACTGGTGCTCTGAGGGGCTACAGTCATGGGGATGGGGATCTACGCTGAAGTACAGAACTGTCTGGGGATTTGGGATGAGACCTGAGGGCTTCTCTGGGCACTAAAGGAAGCAGGGTAGAGGTGGGTGGGAGTCTTGGAACCAGGAGAAATCTGGGAAAGGGCTGAGGGCGGGAGTCTTGGAACCAGGAGAAATCTGGGAAAGGGCTGAGGGCAGAGCGAAGTGAGGGCCAGAGTTTGATGAGGGTCCTCCAGGCTGTCTAGGCCCTGTTGCCAGGGAGATCATTCCCTTAGCAACCACAGCTTCTGGGTGATTTGTGCCTGGAACCCTCACACACCAATATAAAACACCTCCTCTCTCTTTTATTATTTCCCCCCCAGTTACTTCCCCACCACGGGACGGTAAATCCAGCTCTGCTCTGTCCTTTCAGCCACTAAGGGCTTGGGGGGCAGGGGATAACATTGAGACAGGGCCTCTATCTCCCTTGTCAGCTCTCGTAGGCGCCGCCTCACATCAAGGGCGTCATAAACCACTCGGACGGAGGACCGGCGCTGGGGGATGTCGGGGACCATTGCTGGGCCCAGAACAGGAGGTTGGGAGCAGTGAGTGACCTCTGCCTCTGCCCTGCTGTTTTTGTTGTTCAGGGCCTCGCAGCTGGAAGGTGGAGGGTTCACAGGATACACGTAGGCCTCAAGGCCTACCTCTGAGTGGACATCTGTTTTGTGGGGCCTTCCCCCTTTGGTCTGCTGCAAGCGGATGGCCTGGGAAGATGGCTCCACACTGTCCTGGGCCCAGGGGTCCCAGATCCCCTGGTTGGCCTGGAAACTTGCCCAGCTCTCAGTGGGTTCCCAGTTGTGGGCGCAGCTTGCAGGGTGCTGAGGCAGGGGCTTTTTGTTGTCATTGTCGGGGTTCCAGCTGACTGGGTGGTGGTCACAGTGTGCTGGGAGGTCACGGTGGCGACAGCGACGAGAGGGTGGAGGAGTCATGGTCATTTTCACAGGATCCATGGTGCATCGGATGTGGACTTCGGGGCGGCTCTGTCTTCTTGAGGGCTTACTGGTGGTCTGCTTCCCACTTAAGGATGACGTACAGGTTTCTGTGGGTGAGTGAGAGGTAATACAGGAACGGAGAGGCAGGGTGAAGAGGGTTATTGCGGTAGGGAGCTAGCAGAGAGCTGAGGCTGGTGCCTGGTTTCCTACACCCTAAACCCAGTTCTGCTTACCTTTCACGCAAATATTATTGAACATTCGGCATAAGAAGTAACGGAGTCTCTGCCAGAGCTAGGTGAGGGAGAACACAGTGACCCCAGGTATGCCCTCGCAGGCCCCCCTCCCACCACCACCCCTGGCACCATTCTGACCAGGGTCACCAGATTGATTCCAATGTTAATGCAGATGATGAGGCCCAACAGCAACAGGATGGAGTTGCCCAGATCCTGGCAGTTGGTGGTGTGAGGGTTGTGATAAGAGGCCCACCCAGGCTGTGTTTGCTCAGCTATGGCCATTGGGTGGTCCCTAGGACCACCTGGGCCCTTAGGCCCCCAGCCCACACTGTGCACCAGCTCGCCTACCTGTCTCAGAGGCTCCTAGCAGTGAGCGGGTCACAATGGTGCTGGGGCTTCTCCTCACAATGTGCCAAGGGGCTACTTTGAGTTCAGGGCCCATGGGTGACTAGCCTGGACCCAGGCTTTGCAGAGGCTGAAATCTACTTTGAGTCTTTCCTTTAGTGCCTAGACCAGCCCACAGGCCCTCTGACGCCAGCTATCAGTGCAGCCCCTCTTCCACGGCACCAGGTTCTGGCCTCTGCGGCCAGAGTTCTGCCCTGACTCCCAGCACTCATCACCACGGCACTGGTCCTGGCTTAAAAGAAGGGCTGAGGGTGCTTGGACCCATTCTTCCTTTGACAAGTCACTCCCAAGTTTTGTTTCTTCAGAGCCCCTACCCACCACCTCTTAACACAGCAGGCACACCCAACAGTTAAACTCTTATATTTACAATATTCTCTTCATCTTTTGCCAGGTTTAAAAATGTGTACAGAGCTGCGAAGAGTTGGGGAGGGATATGGGATTGTCAGGGAATTATTCTGGGGCAAGGAGCTGGGCATTGGAGTCCGTGGCTGAATCTTGGGGTTCCCCAGCACCCCCTCCCATGTCCCAATTCCAGGAGCATCTGTCTATAGGGTTCAGGGCCCAAGTCCCTAGTGTTTAGACATGACTGAGAAAGAGCTGGACCAGGTTGGGGAAAGGGTGAGAAAAGAACTAAGTTTCCATGGCTGAAGGTGGAAAGACAGGAGGTCAAGCCCTGGGGCATCAAGTCCAGGAGCTGTGGATCTGAGTGTCAGTGGAAGACAGGACCCACCCCCTATTTAAGTTTGGCACTGATGTCCCACAAATGCCAGCAGACCAGGATTCTTGCCTCCTCTACTGACTTTCCTTTAAACTCTTCTGACACTGTTCTTTACCACCCCAGAGGTTCTCCTAAGGTCCTTTCTGGGTAATCACCTCACACATTTCCTTTCAAATTCTTCCTGCTGGTGTCTGACCAAGCCCTGTACCCCATGCCCCTTCCATCTGTTCCTCAGAATAGCTGACCTCATTCTCTCTCCAGCCTGTCCCGTGAAACCTCTATCCCTGGCCTCCCCTCCATTGCTCCTTTCCTGGGGCCCTGGTAGTGGGTCAGCCAAAGGGAAAATGTTGGTATGAGATGGGAACAGATTCAGACAGAGAGGGAAAGAGAGGGAGAGAGAAAGGAGAGAAGAGGAAAAGAGAGAGGAGAGATGAGGGAAAGAGAGAGAGAGAAAAAAAAATAATAGGGAACTGAGGCAGAGGGGGTAACAAGAGAGACACAGGCTGGGCCCTCTTAGCTGACCCCATCACCCTGTATGTCACCTGCCCCCACTGTCTCCCTGCTCTGGTTCAGGATCAGAGAACCCTTGGCACATTTAGGAGAAAGGAATTCTCCCCTCATATCCCCCGCCCCCCAGTTTGGCACAGATGAGCAATGGTCTGAGGACAGAGGGACAGGCTTCCTCAGAGCCTGGATGAGGGCTTTGGTCAAACATGTATGGTCTCTGTGGGTGGTGCGTGCCATCTCCCCACCCCAGTTTGGCATCTCTGGGAGAATAAGGGGCTGAGCCCTCTCCTGAGGATTCTTGCATCTCTCTCAGCTTCTGTCACCCTCAATCTGTATCTGCCTGCTGTGGGGAGGAACCAGTGCTGGACCTGAGGCCTGGGGCTCAAGGAAGTGCTGAGGGGAGAAGGGCTGACTGCATGGGAAGACACGCACCCACATGCAAGAACATGTGTCCACTGACAGAACTGTGTCTTGGAACCACTGGGACCATCTGTTCCCAGGTGGCTCAGGGAGGCAGGAAATCCGTGTCCGTCTTAAATCTGCGGAAGGCTCGGGCCCATCCAGGAGAACGTGCTGACTTGTGCCACGGGGGGAGAGACATGCTTCACTGGGGTGAGAGGGCAAGGCAGGGGCCTGTGACTTCCTCATTGCTTCCCAGCAACACCCCAGTCGTCAGGTGGCGGTGGGTGACTGCACGTGAACACACCACTTCCAGGGTCTACAGGAGGAGGCGGGGAGGGGAAGGGTGGAAGGCATGAGGGAACAGGATTGTGGGGTATAAACCCCTGCAGAAATTCCTTGAGGGGGCCAGCATGTGTCTGGGGGGGCAAAAAAAACCCCTCACCCTGCACATGGGAAAACACACCCCCTCATGAGAAAGCAGCCTCCAGGCGGGAAGATACTCCGTTTCCACACACCGAAGGCTAGTGTCCCGCTGGAGGGGGAAAAAGGATCCTCCCAGGTTGTCCAAAGGCCCAGGCCTAGAGAAGAGGGTGGGCTTCTCTGTGTGGGAAAAGCACGCATCCCTGGGAGGAAACCCATGTCCATCTTAATGCTCCTCATGCAAGAGGCCGCAGGAGCAGAGTCCTCCTTCCCACCTTAGGCGGTGCTTCCCGCCCAGGTGGCAAGGGCTGGGGAGGTGGGCCTCCCCAAGCTGCCCCCTATACCCGGGTGGTGGAGTGAGGGTGCGGTAGCGTGTTGTTGTGGCTGGTAGCGGTGGCAGGGGGCGGAGGGAAGGGCCCAAAAGGGTGCAGAGACGGGGGTGGGGGAGGCGGCGGTGGCCCCAACCCACTGGGCAGCAGGGTTAGGGCCCCCGGGGCTAGGAGAGGCACATCGTCTGGTGCCCGGCGCAGGGCCAGGGTATAGTCGGGTGGGCAGGCGGGGCGCAGGCCCTCGGTAGGGTCCGCCCCGACGCCACCTCCCCGTTTCAGCTGCAGTGACACCAGCTCCTCCTCTGGGGGTAGCTCGCGGCCTGCGGCGGGGAGCAGGGGGCCTCCGCCGGGCACCCCGGAGCCTGAGCCGCCCGGTGGGCTGAGCCGCCGGCACCGCAGCTCCTGTCGCCGGTCCCGCTTGTAGTAGAGGGCAGCGAAGGCCAGGATGTTGAGGAAGAGGAGAGAGGCTCCTACAGCCACCGTGACGCTGAGCTCCGTGGAGTAGTCCCGCGAGTCCCCAGGGAACC
This sequence comes from Elephantulus edwardii, assembly GCF_000299155.1. Taxonomy (NCBI): domain Eukaryota; kingdom Metazoa; phylum Chordata; class Mammalia; order Macroscelidea; family Macroscelididae; genus Elephantulus; species Elephantulus edwardii. Next base: position 2,066,654 of record NW_006399996.1, on the reverse strand, counting down.
GGTCATAGGTGCGGGGTCCCGGCTCGAGCTCGGGCTCGGGGGGCAGGGTGGCGGGTGGCGGTGGCCGGCGGGTGCCTGGGGCTGGCGGCCGAGGCGGCCAGCGCGTGGCGTAGGGAGGCAGGCGCGTGGTAGTGGTGAAGAGCTCCGTGTGCAGGTTGTGCAGGTGCGGCACCAGCTCCAGCCAGAAGGCCACCTTGTTGGCTCGGTAGTTGTCTCGCACGCGGGGCTTCAGGCCGATGTGCAGATACTGCTTCTCCTTGCTGTTGAACTTGCTCCACACCACTTCCTCAAAGCGGTTGGGTTTGGTGTGGATGAACTTGGTGTCCTGTGGCACAGGCTGGTTGGGGTCGCTGTGGGCACAGGAGGGCAGGGAAAGCAGGAGTGAGGGCCAGGCTCAGACAGAGCTGGGAGCGCAGGGTGCAAGAGCCAAGAGGGGCATGCAGATGCAGAGACAGAGATGCAGACAGCAGGAGAAAACGAGGGTCAGTCAGAGATGGGCAGAGGCGGAAACCAAAAAGATGGGGACACCATCAGAGGTGGGGACAGAGAGACTTACGAGATGCACACAGAACCTGCCAGAGACAGTCAGTGAGAGAGACTCCAAGACTGACCAAAATAGGGATTGATGGACAAAGAGGGAGAGTGAGCTAGACAGGCTGATACCAGCAGGCAGCCAGAGATGGCAAAAAGGAAACCACTCAAAAAGGGGGGGTGGGGTGGGTGGAACCCAGCAAACAGCCCAGAACAGTAGAGAAAAAGAGGCATCAGGAGATTTCAAGAGAGACAACAAACAGATAGGCAGGTGGACAAAAACCCCTCCACATATTTGGCCATGGAGATCCAAGTGGTCAGGTAGAGGGGCCAGAGGTACTGGGATGGGGAAGAAGGTGGGTAGGTAAGAGAAGGGAGGAGAGGCAGACATCCAGGGAAGCCAGTGAGCCCACCCGCAGAGGACTGGGACCCAGCTGCTGAATCCCCAACACACCCAGTTGGGTGTCTGAGGTGAGGTAGCGAGAAGGCATGGCAAGAGCCTTTAGATGGAAGCAGGGGTGGCTTTCTGAGGAAGGAGGGTGTGCTTCTGCCTGTAGGGCGTCCCCCCAGCCGCACCCAGCCCCTTGGGCCCTCACCCAGTCTTGGCAAAGTTGGTCCAGTAGGTCATGACCACCGCGCTGAGCATGACGTCATTCTTGGAGAAGTTGCAGGGGAAGAGGTCAGTGGCGCCCACCATAGGCACACCGAAGACATAGGGTAGCTCGTCCCCGTGAGCGGCGTCTGCCCACTCTGGCCGGCCCTCAGCCTGGCAGTGGTGGTAGAAGGTGTAAAAGTAGACGGGGGACTGGTAGTCAGCGTGAAGCTTGGCGGTGGCCACTGCTGGAGCCACCCACTGGTGGTCTGTAAAGAGAGCCAGCAGGGTCTTCCGGCGCATCTCCCCATTGTCCCGGTCAGCCCAGTCTGTGTACATAAACTTGATGGTCTCCCGAAGCACATCCTTGCCCTCGGGGTAGCCGTACAGGTTGTCCACAAAGTTAGAGACGGTGAAGTCGAAGGCGCTGGCTGATACGCCATCCTCACTCTCTGCAGAGTCTTCTACAAACTTGAGGCCCTCACCCTGGTTGACACCAATGAGCATATCGTAGTTGAGGAATTCTCCTTGCTGCATGAGGATCTCAGGGTCATCTGGGACAACGTCACCATCCACCACGGGACCAAAGGCGATGTGGTAGCTGGGGAGAAGGGGCAAAGTCTCACACCTCATCCCTGGCCTCCTCTCTGGCCCACAGCCTGCTGAGCTCCACCCCTGCCTGAAAGACCCTCTTCCCAACTTGAGAAACAATTGGGTCCTTCAGGACACTGGGCCTCTCCAGGAAGCCTTCCATGAAGCTGTTCATGCTACCTGACATACTTGCCCTGTGTGTGCTACTGGTGGGTCCCATCTAGTTGGAACTGACCCATAGCTGACCCTCCACAGGATTTTCAAAGGCAGTAAATTGCCCTGGAGGAGAGTGCCCATCTTCTGCAGAGTAGCTGGGAGATTCAAACAATCTACCTTTGTGTTGGCAGCACAATTCCTTACCTAAGCCGTCAAGCACTCCCTGTTCTGTTTCGGCACCTCTATTTAGGAATCTTTTCTAAAAGTTAGGTTGCCTAAAAGGATCCCCCTAGAGGAATTGAAGCCCATCTCTCCTTGTCAAATGGAATGTCTGAGGGCACCTGTTGCCTCAGCCTCCTTGGAACCAGCAGGTAGCAGGATGGCCTGGACTGGCCCTGCCCACCCCCGTACCGGGCGGGCTGTACATCCTGGTCCACCAGCTCTCGAGAGGGCTTCCTGCGCAGACACTCCACAGCTTCAGCGCTGTCCTCCCGGTCACAGCCCACCTTGGCCGCCAGCAGCCGTGTATACTTGAGCGGTTGATAGTTGACAGACCAGCTGGAGATGGCAGTACCACTCTGGGCGATGGCCTTCTGGAACAGTCCTGGGGGGACAGTGAGTGAGTGTTAGTCCAGAGGAACGGGGGTGCCATAGGGCCAGGGGTGTGGGGACAGGGAAGGGGGGCGCAGGCTGGGAGGTTACTAGTACCTTCTGAGTGATGGGAGAGGATCAGAAGGTTGACACAGGAGGCGCCAGCCCCGGACCCAAAGATGGTGATGCGCTCGGGGTCGCCTCCAAAGTGGGCTATGTTTTCACTGAGCCAGCGCAGGGCCTGGATCTGGTCCAGCAGTCCGTAGTTGCCTTTTGCTGCCTGGTCCCCGGTGCTGAGAAAACCTGTGAGCAGAGGATAAGAGAGGAATCCCTGGGGCCATCACAGCTCCCTAGATCCGCTCGTTTCTGGGCAGCTCGGTCCTAGAAGCTACTCAGGTGCCTTTGGAACCCCGCCCACTCCCACACCCCACCAGGTCCTGCCCCCTGAGTTGGTCGCCCACCCTCACCGAGCACCCCAAGCCTGTAGTTGAGCGTGGCCACGATGACGTTGCCATAGGCAGCCAGGACGGAGCCATCGAACATGTTCCCAGTGCCCTCCATGTAGGAGCCGCCATGCAGGAACAGCATCACAGGCTTCTTCCCTGAGTCCCGGATGTCTGTGTGGGGAGGGGGCGGGAGGGAGGGCCAAGGGGTAAGGGACAGGGACACAGTTAGATCAGAAGCAGCGCTGCCCAGCTCTCAGGCCTGTGAAGAGTGGCCTGAAGCTCAGGGAGCATGTCTCTCCCGTCCCTGGGGGGCAAGACCGGATTCCCCTCCATCCCTCCCCAGGTAGCCCTGACAGTAGGTCCCCCCCATCCCATGTCAGGCAGCCTAGCAGGTCTCCAAACGCAAGACAGAACTTTCAGGAAACCCAACAGAAGCTGAGGTGTGGGGTGGTCCTGCTCAGGGCACCTACTGTGGCCAGGGAACCCCCTCCTCACGCACACACAGCCTATCTCCCTCCCGCTCCAAGGAAGAGCAAGTTCTCAAGGCTGGAACTACAACTGGAGACGCTGGAGGCTCTCAGCCCTTCCTCAAGATGGTGTGCTACCCTGGTCTGTGAGTGAAGGGGTGCCAGGCCTTAGGGTCCCTGGGGGCTTGGTCTCCTCCCCGCCCTAATTCCTTTCTAGGTCACCTCCCCAGTTACCATGGCAACCCCCAGCCTAATTAATGTGGCAGGAGGAGGCAGGGTGGGAAGGAGGCTGCTTAATGAAGCCAGGGTGTAACTCTCTCCTCTTGGACCCCCACTGACTGGCCTGAGCCCTAAGTTCTGCCTTGGACCCTTCTCTTGCCATTTCCAAAAGGGCCTGCTAATCACTGGCACGAGTAGGATGCACTTGAAGGACTTGGGACAGGTCTATGAGGTCGCTCATTCAGAAGAGGGTGGGAGTAGAGAGAGTGTCTTCAAGTGCCTAGCATCCTATCCTAGAGGTCCCTTAAGATTCAGCCACAGTACCAGGGCTGAGGTCACCTCTGACCCACAGGGCTCTCTTCCTTGACACTTAGAATCTTTGACTAGTTTGGGCCCCAGCAAGCATGAGCCAGACCTGGCTGTCCCCAGTTGGTCCTCTAGCATCTCTGCCCACATTCCTCATCTTGGTAGAAATGCTTCTTGCAAGACAACTAGTTAGCAGATACTAAGCCAATCGCTTAGTCCACCACAGACAGTTCTGCACACTTATACTTTGTCGTATTTGACTTTCTCTGCCACCTCCCTCCTCCTGACCTCTCTGGCTGAGCACCTAAGTGGACAGTGCCCTCTGTGTCCTCCCCAATCCTGCTTCTTCCTTCTTCCCTTCGTTCCAGAACACCGTGTGTCCATCCAGCTGCTTCAGGCTAAACTCCCCTTTCCTCCTAAGGTCCTGCTCTAAATGTCCTTGGTTCTAAATGCCCCTTCTCCCCACCCAGCACCTCCACCAGGGCTTCCGGTATTGGGGAGGGGGGTCAGAAGGAGAAGGAGCAGGAAGGGGGACTGGGGTAACAAGAATTCAAAACCAACAACAAAAAAGAGGATCAAGAAAGAAGAAAGAAAGAAAAAAAACAACAACCAAAAAGCAAGAAGCTCTCGGGGCAGATTCAACAAGAAAAGAAAAAACAAAAAAATCCATTTTGGAAAAAAAGAAAAAAAGAAAAAAGTTCTTTGTATTTTTTTTTTCAAAATTTCATGGTGAAACTTCAAGATATTGGGCCCTGCTTTCAAAAATTTCCAAATTCTTTAATTCACTTCAAACGTCTGCACGTTCTGCATCTGATAGGCTTTTTTTTTTTAAATTTTGGAAATTAGAGCAGGTTTCTGCTATTTCAATTGTGTTATCAATTTGCCAAGTTTACTTTTTTCAAATGTTACTTTGCTCCAAATTAAAATTGCTCAAACTCTATAAACATTTTATCCAATTCTTTGATCATTTTCCCCTGGCATTCCAATTTTTGTCTTTTTTTTTTCCAACTTGTTGTAATCATGTTTAGCTTTTCTTGCAAGTTTTCTAGTGGGTCCAACAATGTTTAAGTTTTGTTTGAAGTTTTCAGAATGCTTTTTTCCAACTGTTACAAAATTTTCTTTTCTTTTCTTTTTCGTTTTTAGTTGGGAGAACGACTGAGGGGCCTTGAGGGCTGAGGGGACATTTAGTTCGGGACAGGGCCATGGGCGTTCTCTAATCAGCAACCACATGCAGCCGCGGGATTTTTAAATCTACCTGTGTCTGGCGGATTGAGCGTCGCCTCGTCACGTTTTTTTGTGAGCGGACCTAAGACCGGGAACACAAAACAGAGAAAAAAGGACAATTTTGTGGGGAAAGATGGGGGGTCGGGGGAGGTGGTGGATGGGGAGGGGAGGAGAGAAAGCAGAAAAGGGGAGGGTGAGGGGCAGAAAAAATAAGCCAAAAAAAGCAAAATCTGTTTGCAAGAAAAAGAAACCAAGAAAAGAGAAAAACGTTTCTATAACCCAAATTTTGTTCCCCTCCCCAGAAAAAGTCATGCCCCAGAGAAAATGCTGGTTTTGGAGGGTGGGGGGTGCCTGAGTGGGCTGAGGCCTGTCTTAAGACAAAGTGCCTTGGCTGGAAAGGATGTGCTTTGTCCAAGTGTTTTGCTAATTGCTGGAAATGAAAGGGTGTTAGAGGTGGGGGGAAGGGAGGGAAACCGAGGGAGACCAAGGCCAATAACACACTACTTCTTCCATAGGCCCTTCCAGGGCCAGTCAAGAGCCTGCCTGCTCTCCAGCCTGCAGAGAGGAAGGGTAAGCAGAAAGGATTCTGCTGGGAACCACTTTGAGGATAGAATGGGGCTTGAGACAGCCTTTCCCACCTCACTGCTGCTGGAAGCCCTCAGTTCCCCACTAGAGGACTATGGGTAGGCCACCTAGGGCTACCTGCCCACCTACCCAGCCCCTCAACAGCTGTATCTCTCTTCCATCCACACTCACAGGCCTGGCTTTTCACCTCACCTCCCCAAAGTGGGGTGAAGCAGGGAAAGGGGTCATCAGGTCTTGCCCTCCACTCTGTCTCAACCCTCTGCACTGCCCACCCCCAACTTCATTCCTTACCCAGACCTGCTTTTCTCATCTCCAAACAGTGAACTTCCCACTAGGGGCACCCCACCTCCACCCCCTGCCCCCCATCCATGCTCTACTGCCAAGCCCACCCCCATGTTTGGGGTTCAGTCCACAAACAGGGGACAGGAAATTGACACATAAGGTGCCAGAAGGGGTTGGGAGACAGAAAGTGTGCCCATGGCAAGGAAAAGAATCCAGATTGGGCCTAGAGGTCGCCTCTAGGTTTCTCCCAGATTGGGGGAGGAGGAAATTGGTCAGGGGACAGTGGCCTCCATAGGTATCATGGGTTTCCCCAGGCTGATAAGACAGCTTAGGGAAGGGTGATTATCTCAGTTTCTGGAAGCCTTTTCCCACCTGGCAATCACAACCATCAGAGGAATCTAGTGGGAATAGGGAGCCTGTCCTTTGCAAGCAGGTAGCTGAAGTCAACGGGGTCTGCACACTTTAGAGGTGGGAAGTGTGTGTATGTGTATCTGAGTGTGTGCCTGAGTCAACCTCTTCCTCCTGGAGCTGGTGTGAAGATTCAGTGAGATCACCTGAATGTGTCAGGCCCCAAGAAGCTGTGTCACAAGCAATGGCTAAAAATACAGAAGGTGTGTGGGGAAGAGCGGTGTGGGAGTGGGAAGTGGGTAATATGCATGGAGGTGTTGAGTGGACAGTGGATAAGTGAGGAATGTTGAGTGGACGTTTCACATGGGGTGGTAAGAAATCACCTGAGGGGGATGCTGAGGTAGACACTTTATGCAGGTTCACGGTGGGAACTGTGGAGATGGGTGGTGTGGAGGTACCAGGGTTAATGATTCATAGATGGGAGGACACTGGGCTGGGTGGTTCATGACAGGAGAGGGGAGTGTGAAGTGGGTGGTTCGCAGGCAGAGGGTAGTAGAGTATTGAGAAGTATGGTGTGTTGGGGTAAATGGTGCCATGGGGGTTAGGGTGCTTAGAATTTTTATGGGTTTGGAACAGTTTATTTTGGGGTATTTAGTCTATAGGTTGTTAGCTGGCATGATTTATATGGGAAGAGGGTACTTAGATGTTACAGTGAATAGCTGACATGAAGGATAGAGAGTGGGTGGTTTCAGAGGTCTTGAGATAAACGTGTGTGAGTTTACATGCGCGAGATGTATAGCAGATGAGCTATGGACAGAATGGAGTGGTACCACCAGTGGTAAGGTACACATAATCTCTAGGTGAGACTTGGAGTACGTAGTATTTGAGAAAAGCTGGAGGCTGTGGTGTGGGTGGAGTGTTGGAGCATACGATCAAGGAGTAGGACTATTGGGGGCATAAGACATATGATATGTGGGTATTATTAGAATATATGATTATACTCAGAAATACTGGGGTGCAGTACTTCTAAGTGTTGTTGATGGAGTAAAATGGTCAGTGTGTAGGTTTGCAGGGTACACTGTCTGGGTGTTGAGTAATTGAGGTTCACAGTCTACTGTGGGGCTTCAGCATATCTATGGGGGTGTTGTGTGTGTAGGGTACATATACAGGGGTTCCCAGAAACCAGGTGCATGTGTAGAAGTGGACCATCTTTGTGTGTTGAGATGTTGTGAAGTTTTGACATTGGAAGGGTAATGTAGTGGCTGCTTACAAGTATAGTTTGTTATGGTATCTGGAGGTCTGCTGACAACCCTCTGTTGTAGGCAGCTGAGGTATTCTGGTTAATCGTGGAGTCCTGGAACTGGCAGGTGAGAACTGTCTGACGGAGCATGCTGGGGTTGGTTCTGTGCAGTCCTAGGGTGGACTGGACATTCACTGACAAGAACAGCTGGCTCCATAGCCAGTAGAAGTATTCTATGGGTGTTCTGGGCTGTGAGTGGTGGGTCCTGGGTGAGAAGCTCCCGTGATCTTTCCCTGGGCTACAGAAGAGAGAGTCTCACGGGGAAGAGATGGGATTCGGTTTCTAAGGGCACTCAGCTCCAGTGAGGGTTCTCTAGGGGAGAGGCAATCGGTGGACACCCATGCTGGTGTGGGGAAAGGAGTTTACATTGAGGTACAGATGCAGATATTCTGCCAGGAACGTGCCCAAGTCTGAGGGAGGGAGGCGAACCTAATGGGGGTAGGCGTCTGATACCTCCATCACTCCATCACCCTCAACAGCCACACTGAGATGGGGTGGCTGGATCTGTGTGGGCCTCTTTTGGTAAGCAGAGGTCACCTAGCCTAGTATCTGTGGCCCATATCATTGGCTCTCTGTGGGCACAAAGACCTTCCAGGGAGGCTGGGTGTGGGGTTCCTGGGACTGCCTGGCAGGCACCCTTACCATTCTCAGAAGGTCTGGCGCAGAGGCCTGGGTTGGGGGTGGGGGGTGCACTGGCCAGCACTGCCCCCACAGGCCCCTGGGTCGCAGGAGGGCTTGAGAGTCTGCATGCGCGTCTGTGGGCAGTGTGCACGGGGTGCCCGGACTGGTACCCGAGCCCTTACCATCCTCAGTGGGCACGTAGAGGTTGAGGTACAGGCAGTCCTCGCTCTGGTTCTGCACATAGGTGGCGGCCGCCTCCAAGTTGTCCGTAAACCACACAGGCAGCATGATGGCGGGCAGCGCCCCGTGCAGGTTCTGCGGGCAGGCGGGCGGCAGGGTGGTGGCGTTGCGCACGCCGGGCCACGAGGCGGGGGCCTCAGGCGGCTGGAAACGGCGGGCGCCCAGGGGTGGAGTGGCGTAGGGCACACCCAAGAACTGCACGACGGGGCCCAGGATCTCGTTGTTGAGCTCGCGCCGCACACCGCGCACTTGCCCGTAGGCAGTGTTCACCACTGGGAAGCGCTCCTCCCCGAGGCTGCCGAGGCCCAGGCCCGGGCCGCTGCCAGGACCCCCTCCTCCCCGTTGAGCCCCCGCCAGCCCCACCAGACACAGCGCCAGGAGCCACATGCTGATCGGGGGACCCCCCTCCCTCCCCGGGACCCCCCCCCTCGGAAAGAGAGAGAAGGGGGGGAGAGGGAGGGAGGTCCCCCTCGCCCCAGGAGGGAGGAGGGGGTGGGGGGTAAGGAGGAAGGACCGGGGATGGGGAGGGACGGGGTTAGACTGGACCAAGAAGGGGTCTGTTCCTCTCCATGGAGGGGGCAAGGGGTGGGGATGGGGGAGAAGGTGGGAGAAGGGGAAGGCAGGCCCGACCTGCCAGAGGCAGAGCATGCATAAGACAGACAGACAGACAAAAATACAGAGGGGAGGTGGGAGAAGGGAAAGGACATCGGACAGGACAGAAAGGAAGGAATGGGGAAACAAGAGACAAGTGGTTAGTGACTTGGAATTTAGACCAAGGTGCCCAATTCTTCCACCCCCAGCGCCCTGAGACCTACCCCTCCCCCAGTGCTCCCAAGCAAGGACCCAGGTGGATAAGGCTGTGGAGTGGGATCAGGATGTAAAAGACAAGGACAAATGTGGGTCCGTGTCCTAGACCTAACACACCCCCCTTGAGACCCTTTATCCCTCCCTGGTGGGCTCTCCTCAGGGACTCTGGAGTCCCAGTTTCCACCTCCGTAAGAGAGGAGATAGACAAGAGAAAATAAAAATACCAAGTCATTAATTAGCAGGAAGTGGCGGGTTTGTTTATACATGCTAATTACTCTCGAGCTGTAATTTCTAGGTGCTGAACCCCCAACCCAGACCAGGTTCAGGTCTTTCTTAGGACTTAACAAGCTCAAGCTCAGCACCTTCTTCCCACCTCAAGATTTCATTCTCTAAGGATCTGAGGGGTGCCAGGTCCCCTCTTTCCAGACTATCTTTTTATTTCCCATCAAAAGTTGGGGTTCTTGAGGCAGGGACAAGAGTAGCAAGGGAACATTGGAGGGGCAAGCCCAGGGACAAATAAGTGATCTTGCAGCCCGTTGCTGGGCGACAGGATGCTGCCCCACAATGTTACCTGGGCAACAGGCAGCAGCTTTAACCCTGGGGGGTACTTCTGGAGGCAGAGGGGAAAGGGCTGGATAGGCTCTGGGTCTATCAGGGAATGTGGACAGAGGTGTGGGTCAGAATCAGAACACTAGTTTCTTTAACCTCAGAACAGAGGAAGAAGTATATATGGGGGGGGGAGGTAGAGCATAAAGGACCCTAAAAGACCCATCTTTCCCTCCCTCGTTGGCCAATCAGTACTTGGCCTTAGGACCAGGCCTTTAGCTGGGGAAAAAGGATGCAGACATGGGCTTGAGGGGCTTCAGATGAGCCTACTAAGTGCCCTTCCACATTCTTGAACTGTTTTGGACCCCAGACACCTCTTCTTCCCTGCCCAGCTCCTGACTTGCATCCTGGGGGCAGACCTCAGCGTCCTTCTCATCCCATTCTATCCCCTCACCTCCCCTTCCCCTTGGCAGTCCCCCACAGTTGATGCCTGATGACTGAGTGCTCTGGCCAACACCGCCTGTGAAAGAAGAGGTTAGGCCAAAGGGACAGACACTCAGGTCATTTTAGCAAGCCCCCTTACCCCCCTCACCCCACCCCCAGCTGTCAGAGCTGTTTGCTGACGCTGGGTTTTCAGAGCCAGGCGCCAGTCCGCGGGTGGCTCTCTGCAGGTGTCAATTTATTCCAGAGATGAGGACACAGGAATCCTTACCACACTCACACAGCCATGTCCTCCCCTCCTCAGGACCTCTTAAGCTCCTGTCACCTGAAAGGGGGCTTGGGCCGGCTTCTCCAGGGTCTCCTCTTTCCCTACCAGATGGGGGCTAGGCTTCCATAGCCTTGAAGACCCCTAACTCCCCCCTGCCAACATCAGTAGCCTGTCAGCCCCCTCCCTTAGGTACTTTAGGCCCCTGGTCTCCTCCCAGTTAGCATCTCTCACGGCTTCCTTCCCACTGGAGCCCCCCCTCCAATCTCTTCTCTCCATAGCGCTCCCTCAGAGCATCCTTCCTTGGCCTCTTCCAGCTCGCTCCAGCTCAGCCTTCAGTCTCTCACGACCCTCTCTGTCTTCCCTCTCCCCTTCTCTCTTCTACATCTCTCCTTGGTGTTTCTCTCCACTCCACATCTCTTCCCCAAATTTCTTCCCCCAAGCCTCTTTTCTCCTCTTTTTCTCTCCTCTCTTTCCCTGTCTCCCCCATTTTCCCTTCCCATCTCTGTCTGTCACATTTTGCTCCCCCTCCTTCTCCTGATCCCTTTGCTTTGCTCTCTCCATTCCTGCCCAGGCCTTGCTCCCCCAGCCCCGGAGAGTTGAGGGACAGGGGCTCAGGCCGCAGCACCCCCCCTTCCTGCAGTGGGGAAAATGGCTTGGCCGGGAAGGGGAGACGGAGGGGGAGGGGTAGATGGGAACACACGGGGTCTGTGGGCCCATTCAAAGGATCATTCATAGACTGAAGAGAAGCAGAGACAAAGAGACCGAGACGCAGAGACACGGCGAGAGCATCCCTAGGCGGAGACACGCAGACGAAGCAGGCTGAGGGAGACTAGGCGCAGGGAGAGATACGAAGACAGGGAGACCCCAGCGGACCACCACGCAGCCCCCTCCACCGACTCGGCTTAGCTCCTACCTGGCTCAGCCCCGGGGCCGTGGTGCCTCCATCCAGGGTTCCGAGCGGCGGGCGAAGGGCTTCGGGAGGGGGGCGGCGGCCTCTGAGCCCCCGCGGCCCCGCAGGCCCAGCCCCCGCCCGCAGCGCCTCACCCGGCGGGGGAGGGGGGATCGCCCCAGCCCCGGGGGGGCGGGGCCGGGATCCAGTCGATCCCCGGGGAAAGGAAAGATAGAGGATGGGGTCAGAGGGAGCTGAGGAACAGGGAATCCCGCAGTGGGGACGACCGAGCAAAGAGGGGGCAACCAGCAGGACTGGATCAGGGATCCACTGGCACCGTGGGTCAGCTTCCAGGGACCAAAGGGCGGTCCAGGCGGAGGATCCTAAGGGATCGGGTGCGGGAGGAGGAATTCACAGTAATCCCCTGAGGCTAAGGGCCTGGGAGCGCAGAATCCGCGGTGCAGGGGCAAGGATCCAGCCGGAATCCTCCGGGAGGGGGAGGGATCCAGTCGATCCAGAGGGCGGGGGGGAGGGGGAGGTCCAGGGAGTCGGAGGAGGGCAGGAGCAGAGTCAGTAGCCTGGGGCAGGGGTCTGCACCGGTTGGAGGAGGGAAGGCGAGAGTGAGGGGAGGCTTCATGGGATGCTCAGTAGCCCGGAGGCCCGGACTCCTGGCTCCGCGCGCCAGGGCCCGCCCGCCCCGCGTCCATCCCAGCCCAAGAGTGATGATCCGCTGGCGGAGCAGCCGCAGCAGCCCCGCGCGTCACCGCGAGGCCGCCTCCCCCGCCCCCTGCCGGGAGAGCGGCGCACACCCCTCGCTCGCACCAGCCGGCCCGCCCGCCCTCCGGAGTGTGGGGAGTTGGAGGCGGGGGAAGGGGCGGGAATGGACAGACGGACAGATGAACGAAGCAGGCCTAGGCAAAATGGAGACATCCCCCTCCCCAGATCACCCACCCTCGGGGTCCTCACCGCCTAGTGGGTAGGACAGAAGGGTTGAACGATAGGAGGCGGGGCAACATAAGAAGAAGGCGGGGCTTTCTGGCTCGGAGGAGGAGCCATCAGGTCAGTGGGCGGGAGTTAATAGCGATGGGTGGGGCTTGTGTTTCCATAGGCCGCCTCTTTTTGGGAGTGGGTCTGGCTTGAAACTGGACAGGAGGAGCCTGTGAGGAAAGGGGCGGAACTTTGCATGGGGACCGGGATCTTTGGAAATTGTCCGGAGGCTTGGGGGAGAGGGAGGTATTTTAGAAGAGGCGATCAACTCGGAAAGTGGGCCAATCCGTGACGTAAATCTTCTAGTCCCTCCCTCAACTATCGTCACTGATCAGTTACTGCTCTCCTAATTGGCTCTGGTTTCTCCGCCCGCCAGATATCTTCGCCATTGAGCAGCGGTTTTACAAAGGCGCAAGTACCCGGGTGAAGACCTGCACGCTGAAATGAACACAGCCTGGGTTGGGCATCTGTGTACCCTATTTGCATGGGCGATCGGGATTGGCTGCCCTCTTCGGTGGCCTGGGCGGTGTTCGTTCTGCGCGTGATCATCCACAGCCATGGCCGGATTGCGGGCTGCGTTCAGGCGCTTGGGCGCCTTGTCCGGAGCTGCAGCCTTAGGCTTGGCCACCTACGGGGCGCACGGTCAGGGGACTGGGGCTTGAACTGTGTTCATGGGCATTACAGGAGCAATCCCCGGGGTCTGGTGCAAGGGCGGAGCCTGTGGGAAGTACCCAGTTTCCCATAGACCAGACAGCCCGCGGAGCCTTAAACCTTTTTCAAGTTCTCCAGGGGAGTCCTGCTAGTTCCCAGAATTGCCCGATCAGTGTTTCTGCCAACCTGAAGCCTTCTAGGGGCTTTCCTAATGCCTACCTGAGTGCACGGGAGAAAGGGTAGCAGGGGCTCGTGCTCGGATTGGGCGTTCCTCCTAACCTTTGCTTCTCTACTCCACAGGCGCCCAGTTTCCGGATGCCTACGGAAAGGAGGTGAAGTAACTGCTCGTTCCCCCTCCAAATCTATCAGGACATGGAGCTTGGGGTGCCAGTAGGAAGTGTGTGTGTGGGGAGGGGGTGCAGAGCCTAGGTCTCTCTTGCAAAGGGATTGCCCGCTTGAATTGTGGGTGCCTGGGGTGAAGGACAGTTTGCAGGGGTGAGGTGGGTGGGTGGGCATCGTTTATCTTTTATGTCCACACGGGGGCTCAGGCTCCTGCCTTCATTAGGAAGCCCCACTACCATCTCCTTTTCTTACAGCTCTTTGAAAAGGCCAACAAACATCACTTCTCTCACAGCCTGGCTCTGTTAGCGGTGCCCCATTGCAGAAAGCCCCTCTGGGTAATCTTCACTTCCTCCTAACCCTGGCCAGGCCTTACACCCTGGAATCTCACCTTGTTCTTACAAGACGGTGTTCCACCCTCTCTCCTACAGGCTGGACTACTGCTTGTCTCTGGAACCACCTTGTTCTGCACCAGCTTTTACTACCAGGCCTTGAGTGGAGACCCCAGCATCCAGCCTTTGGCCCCTGTAGGAGGGAGCTTGCTCTTTCTGGGCTGGCTTGCCTTGGCTCTTTGAGCTCTCGTGTGTTTAATTTCAATAATTGTTTTTAAAGAGTTGGAATAGGAAAGGGATTAAAAGATAAGCAAAATAAAGGACACTGGAATCTTTTTACTGTAACCTCTTGGAAGAGGAAAGGTAGAGATTGACAGACAGCCTTTTTCCTAAAATGGAATCTGTCAACTCCAGGTCTGGGGATTGGAATGCTTATAATGATGATGATAAGGATTGTTGCTATAGCAGCTCAGGCCTAGGAATCTGTAGTAAGATCCCTGTGTGGGTCTACTTGTGATGATTATTGTAGATTTTAATTTTATCCACCCATAAGTTTACTTGGCTACCCCACTTACTTTCTGCCAGATATGCCATGCTGTCTTTGGCTGTCCTGAGACTGAAGAGAGAGACAGGCATTCATCAAGTTACTCACATGTTCAGTGACAGTAGTGTGCTAGGGTGGTGCACACGGTTGGCTAAGGGCTGGACTACTACGGAAAAGTTTTTCTGGGTCAAATCCATCAGATACACTGCAGAAGTAAAGCCTGGCAATCTGCAGCTGAAGGGTCAGAGCCCTGAAAAACCTATAGTGCAGTTCTACTCTACACACATGGCAACTTAAAACAAGATACTAGTTACAATAAATTCTAAAACTAGTCATTACCTGCTGTCAAGTTGGCCTAATTCCTCATTCTTTTTTAGATGCTGTGAAATTAAGTACAACTAATACTGGCCCTATGAACAACAGATTTGAACCCTATCCTATCCTTTGTTGTCATCATCTCTGACACATTAGAGCCCTTTGTGGAAGTCACTGTGTTAATCTATCTTGGTAGGGGTCTTCCTCTCCATTGACCCTCTAGTTTTCAAGCAGGATGGATGTCCTTTTCCAAGGAACAGCTTCTCCTAGCTACATGTCAAAAGTATGAGAGATTAAAAAAAAGTATGAGCGATAAAGCTTTACTATCTTTGCCTCCAGGAAGTATCCAGGTTGCACTTTCTCCAAGACTTTTCTGTTCTTTTGGCAGTTCAAGGGGTTCTCAGTCCTCTTTTTCTAGTACCACAATTCGAAGGCATCAATTCTGTCATTCATTGTCCAGTTCTCTTGTGGAGCAAGAGATTGAGAAGACCATGCCTGAATTAAATGTACCTTAGTCTTCAAACTGACTTCATTGTTTTTCAGTATTTTGGAGAGGTCTCTGACAGTGACTTGCCCAATGCAATACATCTGATTTCCTGCTGGTACCAAGGGTGTTGATTATTGATCCAAGCAAGATGAAATAGTTGGCAATTTCAATCCTTTCTCCATCTCTCATGCTGTTGACTGTTCCTGTGGTGATGACCTTTGCTTTCTTGATACTGAGATGTAATCCCTACCAAAAGCTGTAGTCCTTGATCTTCTGCGGCAAGCATTTAATAGCCTCCTCACTTTCAGCAAGCAGAGTTGTGTGATCTGCATAACACAGGTTGTTAAGTCTTCCTCGTGTGACCCCCACATATATAGCAGAATAAAACATTGTCTGGTTCTGCACTTATCCTCATGACTGGCGTGAAAACGGTGTTGCTGGCACTGAAGAGACTGCTTCTGAGCTCAGCTAACTCCACAAGGGAGAGAACATCAACAGCACAAAGCTGATGCCTGTGATGTCAGACTGCCCTATTCTCTCAGACCTATTCATTCTAGTACCATTTGTCCTTTGCCAAAGCTCTTGCTACTTTATTGCTAGGTTCACTAACCTGTTGGCAGTGGCCACACAGAACTCAAATGATAAGATTGTGGGGTTTATTAGGAAAGTAAGAATTTACAATCCAGATCAGAGGATGCAGTTCTTCTGTTAGGATAACTTGTTTTCAAGCTTTAACTCTCAGCTCTGGGCCCTGCCACTCATGAAAGCAAGTGTTAATAAAGTTCTTTTTGTTCTGCCAGTTATGTACCCTCTCCCACCACCCTACCAGTAAGCCTAGGCCAAAGGCCTTGGCGCTGGCTCCATGGGGCTGCAGGTCTAGTTCAGCAGTGTGCCACTTAGGTCTCTGCCTTTCTACATCATCAGCTGCTGCCAGTGCCACCTCTATGTCTCTGCCTCACTCTATCTGATATAAAAATCTCTGACCTGAAGGAGGTTATGACACTTACTTCTTTCTTGATGGTGAGATATGATTTTCTGCCTATGAACTTGCTCAGTTTAAGCATGGAGAGATGGCAAAGCTGACCAATCCCCTCATTAGTGAGTGGTCTATGCACCTTATTTGTATGTGTCATCCAAAGGTGCTATTTACTATATATTATTAACAAGCTGTCCAATTCTCTGTTGGGTCAAAAATACTCCACATAAATATAGTCTTACCTGTCATCCTTGTTATGCTTCTGAGAGCTAGACAATGACTAAGGATGACAGAAGAAGAATCGATTCCTTTGAATTGAGGTACTGGAAGAGTATCAAATATGCCATGGACTGCCAAGAGAACTAAGAAGTCTGTCCTGAAAAGAGTGAAACCAGTTTGCTCATTGGAGGCAAGGGTTTTGAAGGTCCATCATATGTACTTGGGCATGTTACCAGTCCTTGGAGAAGGGCATCATGTTTAGAAGGGTGGAGGGTCATCGAAGGAGATGAAGACCTAGGATGAGATGGAGTGACAGTGACTGTGGCAGTGTAGGCAGATGTGTCAGAGATGATGAGGCTGGCTTAGAATAGTCAAGACTGAGTCATTGTTCACAGGGTTGCTATGAGTTGTTGACTTGATAGCACATAATAACAACCCAGCCATATAGTGAAAGTCAAAGGCAATGTCTTTTGTTGATGTGTGCTATTGTTGTTAGGTACCCACAGATGATCCATCAGGTCTTCAGAGACAGTAAATCACAGGAGGAGATTGCCTATCCTGTGGAGCAGCTGGAGGATTTGAACCACGTGCCTTTGAGATGGCAGCACAATTTCTTACCACTAAGCAACCAGAGCTCCCTATGGCATGGGAGGAGAATGCCCATCTTCTGCAGAGGAACTGGTGGATTTGAACCACTTGTCTTTGAGTTGGAAGTGCAGCTACTGACCACTAAGCTATCAGAACTCCCCTAGGTGAATGTCTAGAAAAGCCAATTGAATGATCCATTATAGCACATTGGTTGTGGAGGAGACTATGGTAGAGCTCCTAGCTTTTTAAAAGTAGATATTTTCAGATTCTATTTTTGGTGATTCTGACGCAGTAACTCTGGGATGATGGGTGCTGGGAATTCTGGACACTGGTGATTTTGAGATACAGCCAGGGCTGAGAATCTCCCTGGGGGTTGGGTGGAATGCAGTCTTAGAGGGTTCTTGGGGAGGATGAGGGTTTGACATGCTTAGAAGGACTCTCCTAAGCACTTTTGTTTTGAATTTTTAGTTTCATTCAGTTAAGGAGGAGCTCAGCTGATCCTCCAGCAGGTTTTCAGAAACAATATATTACATGGGAGTAGACTGCCATCATTCTTCTTTGAAGCAGTTACTGTATTTGAACTGCCTGCCTTTGAGTTGTCAGAGCAACTCCTTATCACTAAGTCACCCAAGCTCAGAAATGAGAATGTTATTGGTATGTGCCCTTGAGTCGTCTGTGACTCATAGCGACCCTTTATAAAATAGCTCTGAATCCTGCCCTATCCTGAAGCAGTCTCACTGTCTCAAACATACCTAACCCCATTACCCCAGTTTCTGTGTCAATCCATCTCATCTCAAATGAGATTAGAGGTAGGAAAGCTGACAGAAGTTGAAGACAGTGTCTCCCTTGTACCTCCTTTGCACCTGTATTGTCTCTGCGCTCACAGAATGGTGCTAACTGCCTTCAAGTTTGCCTAGACTCAAAGGCACAGCAGGATCTGAACCGCTGTGGTTAATAGGGTATTCACTGATGGATTTTTAAAGGCATGTTGTTGGGCCGTTCATTCTAGTCCATTTTAGTCTGGAGATTCCACTAAAAGCTATTTCACTAACGACTCCTAACGACTATTGTCCTTGTTCTTAAGATTGTTAAGTGTCACTCACTGGATTAGTTCCAACTCAGTGATATTAGGTGCAACAGAATGAAAGAGCCTGTCCTGCCCCACTTTTGCAATAATTTCTTTGTTTGAGCCATTGTTGTCATCACTGTTCATTGAGGGTCTTCCCCCTTTTCACTGACCCTATGCCAAGTTTCACGTCCTTCAATAACTGATCCCTCCTGATGACCTGTCCAAAGTAGATGAGACAGACTAAACTGCCCAAGGGTGTGCAGCAGGAATGTGTCCTTTCTCCATACCTATTCAGTCTGTGTACTGAGCATATCACTTGAGAGGCTGGACTCTATGAAGAAAAATGTGGCATTAGGATTGGAGGAAGACTCATCAATAACCTGTATTATGCAGACAACAAAACCTTGCCAGCTCAAAGCAAGGATTTGAGTCAGAAGATCAAAGATTACAGTCTTCAATATGGGTTACAGCTCAACATCAAGAAAACAAAAGTCCTCACCTCTGGGTCTATAGACAACATCATGGTAGATGGGAAAAAGATTGAAATTGTCAGTGATTTCTTCTTACTTGCATACATCATCAACATCCCTGTTACCAACAATCAGGAGATCAAGAGATGTATTGCACTGGACAAATCTCCTGTCAAGGACCTCTCCAAAATAATGAAAAGTAATAACGGTCTGAAGACTAAGGTGCACCTGATTTATGCATGATCTTTCTAATCACCTGTTGTGCATCTGAGAGCTGTATAGTGAATAAGAATGACAGAAAAAGAATTGATGTCTTTGAATTGTGGTGCTGGAGGAGTACTGAGATTCCTACAAACTGCCAAGAGAACACATACATATTGAAAAAAGTGCAGCCAGAGTGCTTCTTGGAGGCAAAGGTGATGAAGCTTCATCTCTTATACATTGGACATATTGCTAGGAGAGGGTGTTCTTTGGAAAGGGACCTCATGTTTAGAAAGCTGGAGGGGTCAGTGAAAAACCCTCATCAAGATGGATTGACAGTGACTGCAGCAATGGGCTCACATGTGTCAAATGATGAAGCACAGGGTTCAGGTTTGTTGTTCATAGGGTTGCTATAAGTCATACTCAATTCGTTGGCATCTCACAACAACAGCAGGTGAGAAAAGAGAGAGAGACTTTACAAGGGAAATGGTACAGTACTGCTGCAAGAGAATTCCAAAGGATCAAGAGCAAGACTTGACGTTAAGAAATTTAAGAAGATTTCAATCTATTAATTTTTCTTTTTGTTTAAATTTATTTTATTTTTTAATGTTAAAGTTCTTTTTTTCTATTAGTTTTAATGAAAGTTTAGAGAGACTTAGGGTTTCTAGTCATTCATTGTTGCACTTTTCTCCCTGCCCATCCACTCCCCCCCCTCAATTCACTTTTCTCCTTGATAAATAAAAGAAAGACTCTTTCATTGTTATGTAATCTCTCCCCCCAAGTCCACTGCACTGTGCAGCCTTCATCCACGGCCCTAAGGTCTATATTATTGTTTTTGGTGAAACATTCTTTTAGGTCGTATAGCCCTAGTGTGTCCACTTGCCGTACAGCAGTAACTTGTGGTCGTTGTGAAGCTGAACGCTGTGACACTGATGTGTCAAATGCAATAGTGGTTACCCATGGCAGTGTTTTGTGGCACTCCCTGGTTAAAACAAGCTTGGAAACATGAGTGGCATCCACTTCCGTAAATAGCTGTCCTTGGGGAAACCCTATGAATATGGAGAAAGGATGAAAGTCATGCAACTGTCAAGGACTTTAGTTCATAGGGTCGCTATGAGTTGCCTACAGCTCGACAGAACTTAACAACAACAACAATGATATCCCTTCTAAACAGTTCTGTCCCTCATCTGTTGCAATGCAGTATATATCATTCCTCCCCTTCTTCTCTGTCTTCCCTCAACCCCAGTGTCAGTCCTGTTTTACAATAGTGGCCCTATGCAATATTTGTCCTATTGTGACTGAGATATTTCACTCAGCATAATGTCCTCTAGGGTCACCCACTTAGCATATTTCATGAGTTCCTTGTTTTTCAGTGCTGCCTAGTATTTCATTGTGTGAATACACCAGAGCTTCTCTATTCATTCATTTGTTGATTGGCACTTGGGTTGTTTGCAGCTCTTTGATATTGTGAACAAAGCCACAATAAACGTGGGCGTGCATATATCTGCTTGGGTAGTGGTTATGGTTTCTTTAGGGTAAATTCCCAGAAGTGGAATTGCTGACTCAAATGGTATTTCTATTTACAACCTTTTGAGAAAGCACCATACAGCTTTCCAAAGTGGTTGCACCATTTTACACTCCCACCAACAGTGATAAGAGTTCCAGTTTCTCCACAACCTTGCCAACATTTGTTGTTTGCTGCTCTGTTAAATATTGCTATTCTTACTGGGGTGAGATGGTATCTCATAGTTGTTTTGATTTGCATCTTTCTTAAAGCTAGGGATTTTGAACATTTCTTCATGTGTTTGTTTGCCATCTGAATGTCTTCTTTGATGAAGTGTCTGTTCATATCCTGGCCCATTTTTCAATTGGGTTATTTACCTTTATCTTGTGGTACTCGAGTATTTTATAAATTCTAGATATAAGTCCCTTGTCTGATATGTCATTACCAAATATTTTTCCCAATCTCTGGATTCTCTTTTTACCCTGTTGGAGAAGTTTTGGTATGTGCATAAGGACTTTTCTTAGAAGGTCTCATTCATCTATTTTATGCTCTCCTGGTTGTAGATTTTTCCAGGATGCTTGGAAGACTGTTTAAGTTGTGAATTAGGACTTCTAGGGTTCTTCCAAGCTTTTCTTTAATGAAGTTTATAGTCCTTAGTTTTAGTCTTAGGTCCATAGTCCATTTTGAGTTGGTTTTTGTGTATGGAGTGAGGTATGGATCTTGCTTGAGTTTTCTACAGATAGTTTTTCAATTTTTCCAACACCATTTGTTAAAAAGGCTGGCTGTCTTTTCCCTACTTGACTGATTTAATCTCCTTGTCAAAAATCAGTTGACCATAGGTAGATGGGCTGATTTTGGGTTCTCAATTCTATTCCATTGATCTATGTGTCTGTCACTGTACGAGTACCAAGCTATCTTGACCAACACAGCAGTGTAGTTGTTGTTGTTGTTGTTATGTGCCGTCGAGTCGCCTGCGACTCATAGCAACCCTATGTACAACAGCCCTAAACTCCGCTCTGTCCTGTGCCAATTGCACTGTCTCCAACACTCCCATCCCAATTATCCCAGT
>NW_006399996.1:2037459-2043473 GCF_000299155.1 Elephantulus edwardii | reverse complement strand
GCATACCATCAGGTGAAATCCAGGTATATAACCTTCGTTTATGTCTGTTAAAAAATGTATTTGCTATGAATAAGTCATTGATTGTGCAAAATTCAATCATTCTCTCTCCTGCTCCATTTCTGTCACCGAGTCCATGTTTTCCAACAGGGTTTGGGTCTTTTGTGCATAGAGTCGCTATGGATCATGCTTGACTCAGCGACATTTTTTTTATTAACAATATGGCCTTTCTCCCTGTGTACCTAACTGACTTAAAACCCCTTTGCCCAAAAGGTTTAACTAACCAATCATAATGTATGTAAAAACTGTTGTTGTTAAGTGCTGTAGAGTCGTAGACAACTCATAGCCACCTTATGAACGGAAGACCTGAACACTTGTATAACTTTGGTTGTTTCTCCATGTTCATAGAGCTTCCAGAGTCAAGCCATTTCGAAAGTGGATGCCACTCCTGCTTCTAAGCTTGTTTTACTTGGGAAGCTCCACTAAACACTGTCCAGCATGGGTAACCATTATCACATTTGACATATCAGTGTCACAGTGTTTAGCATCACAGCAACCACGAGTTACCTCTGTACAGCAAGTGGACAGACCAGTGCTATAGCACTTAGAAGAATGTTTGGCAAATAATTTAAACCAGGCCTGAGGGCCGCAGATTAAAATCATCCACCTTGGGCTTGGTAGCATAACTTTCTGTCCACTAGCCAATCAAAAAGATACCCCAACAACTACCTTGTAAGCCTATATAGAAAATATTTTGTGTTCTGGGAGCTTGACCCTTGAGAGGCTGTGGTAACCACTCCCCAAAGATAATAAAGTCTTTTTTGCTTCATCACAAGAGCTTGTAGCTCTTTCCATGTCTTTTGCCCATTTTGTAATTGGGTTATCAGTTTTTTTTTCTTGTGGAGGCCCAGGAGTATTTTGTAAACTTTTGTTATGAGATCCTTGTCAGAGATGGTATTGCCAAATGTTTGTTCCCAGTCAGTAGGTTTTGTTTTCACCCTGTTGGAAAAAGTTTTTGATGTGCACAGGGATTAAATCTTTAGAAGGTCCTATTCATCAATTTTTATCCTCTTCAGATATTGGGATGGCTAACAGACACATGAAGAAATGTTCCAAGTCACTGACAATAAGAGAGATGCAAATAAAAACCACAATGAGATATCACCTCACTCCAGTAGCAGTGGCAAAGTTTAACAGGACAGCAAGTAATAAATGTTGGACAGGAGTGGCGAGATAGGAACTTTTATACATTGTTGGTGGGATTGTAAAATGGTACAACCATTCTGGAAGGCAGTTTGGCACTTCCTTAAAAAGCTGAACATTGAAATTCCATATAACCCAGTTATTCCACTGCTTGGAATATACCCAGAGAAAATGAGAACTGAGACACAAACAGAGACTTGTATATCAATGTTCTGGAAGGCAGTTTGGCACTTCCTTAAAAAGCTGAACATTGAAATGCCATATAACCTAGCTATTCCACTGCTTGGAATATACCCTGAGAAAATGAGAACTGAGACACAAACAGACTTGTATATCAATGTTCATAGCAGCATTATTCACCATCACAAAAATGAGGAAACAGCCCAGATGTCCAACCACAGTCTAATGGATTGAAATTATGATACAGTCACCCAATAGAATATTATGCAGCACACAGGAACAATGATTTTATAAATTACTACCTAACTTGGGGGGAACTGGAAAGCATTATGGTGAGTGAATTAACTCAGTCCTATAAGGACAAATACTCTATAAAACCATTATTGTAGAATGAATATGAGGATCCGAGGGTGAAAGCAGAGGGGTGAGGATGGGTGGGGAGTGTGTCTGTGTTAATCACAGGATTGTACAATTTGGTGGGTCGGGAGTGGGTGGTGAAGGAAATGGGAAAGTTCCTGTGTGAAAAACAATGTATTTGACTAAGTAAATAAATTGGTATAATAATAATAGCAGCCTATAGTACTGTTTCTTCGCCTGGAGTTGCTGGACAGGAGGTTGGAATTTTGCAATAATATTAATGATTGTATGCAAACCAAGAAAAATATTAGAAGAGGGGAAAAAAGTCTATCTTAATTAGCTAGTGTTGCTCTACAGGGATAGTGCAAGTGGATGGCTTTAACAAACAGCAATTTATTCTCTGACAGTTCAGGAGGTCAGAAGTCCAATTTCAGGGTGCTGGCTCTAGGAGAAGGTTTTTTTCCCCCCCTCTTTCATTTTCTGGTGATCTCCATATATCCCAGCCTTTTCTAGTGTGAAGGAGATTCCTGGTGCAGGTACCTGATTGCAAAAGCAAACACTCTGATCCTGGAGTTTCTTTCCTGAATGTATGGAGAAGAGATTGAAGTTGTTAACAGTTACAGATTGCTCTGCTTCACAATCAACACTCTTGGCACCAGCAGTCAGGAAATCAAAAGATGAATTGCATTAGGGAAATCTGCTGTCAGGGACTTCTCCAGAGTACTGAAAAACAATATCAGTCTGGAGACTAAGATACACCTAATCCAGGCTGTGGTCTTTGCAATTACTTGCTACGCATTAGAGAGCTGGACAATGACTAAGGATGACAGAAGAATAGATGCCTTCAAATTGTGATTCTGAAGAGTCTTGAACATTCCAAGGACCGCCAAGAAAACAGGTCTGTCTTGGAGAGGGTGAAATCAAGTTTCTCCTTGGAGATTAGGATTTTGAAGCTCCTTCTCACATACTTTAGGCATGCGGCTAGAAGAGACCGGTCTTTGGAGAAGAATATCATGCTTGGAAGGGTGGAGGGACAGCGCAGGAGAGGAAGATCCTGCATGAGATGGATTGATGCAGTAACTGGAGCAATGGGGCTTGGTGTGTTGGAATTAGTGAGACTGGCTCAGGACTGGGCAGGGTTCAGAGCTGCTGTACATAGGGTTACTATGGGTTGTAGGTGACTCGACAGCACATAACAACAATGATTAAGGTCCCCTTAAACTATTTCAGGTCACATTCTAGGGCAACTTCCCTTGCATTGGATCAGGGCTATGATTGGATAAAGATGTGTTGTGTTCTTCCTTTAATCCTCTTAAAGCTACTTGGTTTATCAGTTCCTGGGAGGTTATGACATAATTTCCACATAATATCATCACACACATGAATTTTGGGGAAATACAATCTGATCCACAACAAAGACTAAAGACTAAAGCTTTTAAAAATCTATTCTCCTAAAAAGCCTATGATTGCAAGACAAATGGAAGAATAGGTGGCAATGACAGAAATGGAAAAAAGAAGAAATAGTAATGAGAAAAAGATGGATATTTGACTTTCAATAAAATTTAGCAAATGTGTATTGTGTCCTTCCTAAGTGCACCATCCTTTGGAGGCTGAAGGGCTTGTACTCGGACACCTTTAATCCCAAAAGTGAGGGCTGAATTGGGGAGCTGTTAAGACAAGGCAGGAAGGACACGTACTTTGGGTTCAAGGTAGGAATATTGTGTGTTAAACTCATTGCTGTGGAGCTAGAACCGACTTGTAGCAACCCTCCAGTGGGTTTTCCGAGGCTGTAAATCCCATGGGAAGAGACTGTCTATCTTTCTCCAACAGAGCCTTTGGCCTTTGGGTCAGCAGCGCCATACCCTACCAACTATGCCACTGGAATTCCGTGGGTGCTGGGAGTCAGAAAGCTTTTAATTGTACTAGAGATGATTATTTTAAATTTAATTTAATTTTATTTTATTATTTTTTTGTGAGTGTACTGTCAAATCAGATCTGACTGGTACAGGAGGAGATTGTCCTTCCTTCCCCGGCAGAGCATCTGGTGGATTCAAACCGTGCGCCTCTGGGATTTTAGTTGCAGCTCCTTGCCACTAGGCCACCACAGCTCCCCTAGAGATGATTCTTGAAGGAGATAATTTGTGCTCAAGACACTGAATGAACAAAGAAATAGAAGTTGGGAAGTGAAGAGTTTGAGACCGAAGAAGTCCCTGTTCCTTTCCACTGTGTGGATCATAACAAACTATAGCTAACTTTGAGAAGACTGGGGATTCCAGACAATTTTGCTTGTACAAAACCTATTCCTAGACCAAGAGGCTGTTGTGTGAACACAGCAAGGGAATATTGCATGGCTTAAAATAAAAAAAATGTGTATATCATGGCTGTAGCCTTTCTCCATACCTATTCAACATGAATAAATCATTTGAGAAGCTGAACTCTGTTATGAAGAATGTGGCAGCAGGATTGCAGGAAGACTAATCAACAACCTGCATTATGCAGATGACACAAACTTACTCACCTGAAGCATTTACTGCAGCAGATCTAGATGTAATATGAATTACATCTCAACATCAAGAAAACAAAATCCTCACCACTGGGCCTATAGGCAACATCATGATAGATGGAGAAAATATTGAAACTGTCAATCATTTCATCTTACTTAGATCCACAATCAACACCCTTGGTACCAGCATCTTTTTTTTTTACAGTTAAGGATAATCTAATAAATGGATTTTTAAAAAAAAATTTCCCTTTAAAGAAACACATACCTTCCTTCTGCTCAAAAGAGCTCACACCATGAAACTGTGTAAAATATTTTTGCACTGTTGTGGAAAAATAAAAAAGATAACAGAGTATCTTATTCAAGTCACAGTCTTCCTAATCATCTGCTATGCATTTGAGAGCTGGACAATGAATAAGGATGACAGAAGAATTGATGCCTTTGAATTGTACTGCAGACAAGTGCTGAGTATCCCATCGATTGCCAAATGAACAAACGGATATGTCTTGGAGAAAGTGCAACCAGAGTGCTCCTTGGAGATAAAGGTGATGACCTGTGTCTCACATACTTTGAGCATGTTGCTAGGAAAGACTATTGCTTGGGAAAAGATGCCATGTTTAGAAAAGTGGAGAGTCATTGAAAGGAGATGATTAACATGGTGACTGCAGCAATGGGCTCAAGTATATCAGAGATGATGAGAATGGTACAGGATAGGACAGGATAGGACAGGATTCATAGGGTTGCTATGGGTCGTACTCAACTTGATGTCACCTAATAACAACAATAGCAATTCCATGTGCTGGATGTTCTGAAAACCTGCTGGAAGGTCAGGTATAAATTGGTTCCAAATTCACTGCACATAGCATCAACGTTGCATTGTGGGCTGAGTTTGTAAGTTAGGTAAAGGAGTGAAAGAAGGTGGTATAGCAGGTTAGAGAAGAACCCAGCACGTGCAGAGAACTGTACGATGTTTAATGCTACCCGTTAGCTGCCACTTACCAGTTCTAGGCTCATGGAGATGCCAGCACAATGGAACAAAATGCTTCATAGGCCTGTGCCATCCCTATGATCAGCTGGGGCTCAAACTGTTTTGAACCAAAGGTTTTTATTGGCTAATTTTCATTTGCCAGAGCTTTCTTCCTATTTCATTTTAGTCTGGAAGTTCTGCTGCTATCTGTTCTGCCAAAAGGATTATGGCTGTGTTTGAGTTGGATTAGCTGGAACTGAACCGGGTTCTCCTGCAAAGCAGATGAGAATTCTGCTGCTGAACCACCACTGCCTCAGGGAAAACAGAGGTGCAGTATTTATTAAGCCTATGTGCATCAAGTATTGTTACGTGCCACAAATCAGACAGACGTGGTCTTTTCCCTTGCAATTTCCCTTTTAGTAATGAAAACAAATCTCTATGCTTCTGTGATTATCCTCAAATCCCAGAAGGCATAAGTCACTATTATATTTTCAAAATACATGTGTATTAGCAGTCATAATACCAACTTAGAAATATGTGAACCTTTGTAAAACTCTAACATTGACTATAAGTTATCAGAAACCTGTAAATATTTTTAATGGTGCCAATTTTAAATACATCTTCATTTGAGACATTGCATTTTGCACTTACAATACAGTGATAATAAAGTGCAATGTTAATTCCTTTCCCTCTACACATTCCATATTCAAGTATTGAGAATGCACAGAAATTTAGTCTAGCAGTTTAGACTTTTCAACTGCAGTGTGCTACAAATTTGGGTCCTTCAAAATTTTTAAACTGTGGGACAAT
>NW_006399996.1:2034610-2035514 GCF_000299155.1 Elephantulus edwardii | reverse complement strand
ACCGCAGGGCCCTTGGACATGGTTGCTTAGTGAAAGTCCCAGGTGGTGGAGAGGGGAAAAAACCGTACCTCAAGTCCGCCGCTGCGCTAAATGAGCAGAAACCTGTAAATCTTAAGAGAGTTTTAAAAAAATTTTCTGAATTTAGACAAAGAAACCTACGGGCACATGAAGTATGTTAGAGAATCTGAATGACTTTGACCTGGTGTACCGTTTGTGTCTATCCTTGACTCATCTTGGGTAAGTTTTCACTTGAGAAAATCCATGAGATGCATGGATTTTCTTTCAATCTTCTGCAAAAATCTAGTTTGCCAGCACCATTTGTTAAAAAGATTGTCTTTCTCCACGTAATGGATTGGAATTCTTTGTCAAAGATCACTTGTCTGTAAGTGAATGGATTTATTTCTGGATTCTCAATTCTATTCCATTGGTCTGTGTATTGTCACTGTACAGGTCCCAAGCTGTTTTGATTACCATCAGTGTGTAGTTGGTTTTGAGATCAGAAAACGTAAGACCTCCTGCTCTTTGTTTTTTTTTTCTTAAGTATCACTTTGTTTATCCGAGGACTCTTTCATTTCTATGTAAAGTTATTGTTACTGTACCATCACATTGACTATGACTCAGCAAACCCGAGAGCAATGGATTTAAACTTTTCCCTATCAAATGCCATCCACATCATCTCTGATCTCTGATCTACTTGAGTCCATTAATACAGTCACTGTGGCAATTCATTTTATCAAAGCTCTTCCTCTTTAGATGCCTTTATGCCTTTCTAAACATGATGTCTTTTTTTCCCCAAGGACTGGCCTCTCTTAAAAACATACCTAAAGAATGTTGTTATTGTTGTTATGTGCCGTCGAGTCGTTTGCGACTCATAGCGACCCTATGTACAACAGCCCTAAACCCT
>NW_006399996.1:2028642-2029825 GCF_000299155.1 Elephantulus edwardii | reverse complement strand
TGTCAGAGGCGGTGCGGTTGGCGCAGGATAGAGCAGGGTTTAGGGCTGTTGTGCATAGGGTCACTATGAGTCGGAAACGACTCGACGGCACATAACGACAACAATTTTATTTTGTGTGTGTGTACTGTCAAATTGGATCTGACTGGTACAGGAGGAGATTACCTCTCCTTCTCCAGCAAAGCATCTGGTAGATTCGAACTATGTACCTCTGGGATTGCAGTGCAGCTTCTTGCCACTAGGCCACCAGAGCTCCCTTAAAGTTTAGATCTTAGTCTTTAAACTTAGACACCTTACTGTTCAGTACTTTGGGAAGATCCCTGACAGCAGTTTTTCCTAATACAACGTGTATTTTGATTTCTTGACTGCTGGTAGCAAGGGTGTTGATTGCAGATCTAAATAAGCTAAAATTGCTGACAATTTTAATAGCTTCTCCATCTACTGTGATGTTGCCTATTGGTCCAGTGGTGAGGATTTTAGTCTTCTTGATGTTGAGAGGTAATCCATATTGAAGGCTTTCATCCCTGATCTTTTGCATTAAGTTTTTCCAGTCCTTATCACTTTCAGCAAACAAAGTTGTGTCATCTGCATAACTCAGGTTGTTGATGTCTTCCTTCTATCACGATGCCACATCTTTATATGGTCCAGCTTCTCTGATGATTTGCTCAATATGCATATATAATAGGTACAGAGAAAGAATGTAACCCTAATATATGCTATTCTTGATTTTTAAACCATTCAGTGTTCTCTTGCTCTGTTTGGACAACAGTCTCTTGGTCTGGTTGTAGGTTTCACATGAGCACAACTAAGTACTCTGGAATTCCCACTGTTTTCAATGTTAACCATAATTTGTTATGATACACACAGTCTTTGCACACTCAAAAAAACACAGACATCTTTCTAGTATTCTCTACCTTCATCAGCTCCATCTGATGTCTTCAATGCTATCTCTTTTTTTATTAAAGTTTATTAATTTTAATGAACATTTACAGATTTTGGGTTCCATTTATTCATTGTTGCACTATTTTCTCTACCCTCCCCCCCCCAGTTAATTTCTCTTCTCCCCCTTGAAAGTCTGTTTTAATTGTCCCATTGCCACAGTGCTTGTCAAAGCCAGTTCTGATTAATCTCCTTTGTCAGTGTGTCCTTTGCCATTCCCTATAACTCTGCGCTGAGAGAGACTTCA
>NW_006399996.1:2023688-2026567 GCF_000299155.1 Elephantulus edwardii | reverse complement strand
GAGGGCCGCGACGGCTTGCCCTGGGCCGGGGGCCGAGAGCAGCCCGCCCTGGGCAGAGGGCTGTGATGGCTCACCCCAGGCAGGGGGCCGAGGGCAGCCCGCCCCGGGCAGGGGGCCGCAACAGCTCGCCCTGGCAGGGGGCCGAGGGCAGCCTGCCCCGGGCAGAGGGCCGTGACGGCTGAAGTAGTCTTTTAAAAAAGAAGATGAAAAAGTGTGTGTGTGTGTGTGTGTATGTGTACCGTCAAATTGGAACTGACTGGTACAGGAGACTGCCCCTCCTTCTCCAGCAGAGCATGAAGTTGAGTCTGGGTTTTTTTCCCCCTCCAGGTGCCTGTTGGGGCCTGGGTTTCAGCTGTCCACACCACAGCAGTGGGCAATGAGCTTAAAGCCCCTGATGGCTCTGGGCACTGACTCTCACCAGTGGCTATGGATGAAGTCACAGGCGATTTTCAGCCAGCGCCAGTTATGCTTTGTTCTTAGAGATACAATCCTTATCTGTCAGTTTGTTGTATTGAGTGAGTTATTTGCATGTAGCTACTTGTCTTATAGCTTACTTATGCATTTGTATACCTTTTTATAATTTTCTGTTACAAGTACACCACTTGTCTGTCAGTTTGCTGTACTAGAGTAACTTGCTAGTTACTGTGATGCTGAAAGCTATGCCATTGGTATTTCAAATACTGGCAAGATCACCTATAGTGAACAGATTTCAGTGGAGTTTCCAGACTAAGACAGATTGGGAAGCAGGATTGACTATCTATCTTCAAAAATAACAGACCTTTGAAACCCTTATAAATAATAGAGTATTATGTACAGTACTGGAATTAGTTGGAAGCAGGAGTGGCATCCAGTTCCATCATAGCTTGCCTCTGGAAAACCTATGAACCTGGAGAAAGGATGAAAGTTATACAGGAAGTGTCCAGGACTTTCGTTCATAGGGTTGCTATGAGTCGCCTGCAACTTGATGGCACTTAACAACAACAACGACAACAACAACTGGAATTAGAGCCCTCTGATTGAAAGACACTAAAAAATGAGGAGAAATAGCTGCAAACATTCATTAATAATTGGAACATGAAATGTAAAGACTCTGGAAATACTAAAAAATGTAATGCATAAAGATCTGTATTCTACCAGTAATAATAGCAAAGTTCAACAGGCCAGCAAACAACAAATGGCAAAGTTATGGAGAGATTAGAACTCTTATTCACTGGTGGTGGGAGTGTAAAAAGGTACAACCACTATGGAAGGCAGTCTGTCACCTTCTCTAAAAATTGGAAATAGAAATACCATTTGACCCAGCAATTCCACCACTAGGAATATACCCTAAAGAAACCAGAGCTGCCACTCAAATAGATATATGTACACGATGTTTATTGCTGTGTTATTCACAATAGCAGCGAGATGGAAGTAACCCATGTGCTCATCAGGAAATGAGTGGATAGAAAAACCTATGGTATATTCACATAATGGAATATTACACAGCACTGAAAAACAATAAACTCGTAAAACATTACACAACATGAGGAAGCCTGGGGGACATTATGCTGAATGAAATATCTCAGTCACAAAAAGACAAATACTGCATAACGTTGTTGCTGTTATGTGCTGTCAAGTCACTTGCAACTCATAGTGACCCTATGTACAAGAGCCCTAAACCCTATTCCATCCTGTGCCAACCTTATTGTCTCTGACACACCTACTCCCACTACCCCAATCACTGAATTGATCCATCTCATTGAGGGTCTTTCTCACCTGTGCTGTCCCTCCACTCTCCCAAACATGATGCTCCTCTCCAAGGACTGGTCCCTCCTTTCAACATGCCCAAAGTATGTCAGATGAAGCTTCAGAATTCTTGACTCCAAGGAGCATTCTGGCTTCACCCTCTCCAGGACAAACCTGTTTGTTCTCCTAGAAGTCCATGGTATTTTCAACACTCGTCTTCATCACTACAGCTCAAAGACATCAATTCTCTTTCTATCATCTCTAGCCACTGTCCAACTCTCTGATGCACAGCACACAATTGCAAAGACTATAGCCCAGATCAGGTGCACCTTAGTCTCCACCCTGATGTTGTTGCCCTTCAGTACTCTGGAGAGGTCCCTGACAGCTGATTTTACCAATGCAATTCATTTCTTTATTTCCTGGCTGCTGGTACCAAGAGTGTTGACTGTGGAGCTAAGCAAATGAAAACTGTTAACTATCTCAGTCTCTTCACCATCCATACAGATGTAGCCCAGTGGTGAGAATCTTTGTTTTCTTGGTGTTGAGCTTCATTATTGTTATAAAACAGGAGTGACATGGAGAGTTGGGGAGAGGATAGAAAAAGAGTGAATAGATAATGCACACTGTACTGGAACAGATGAGAGAAAGAACTGCTTAAAAGGAATATACAGTTAGGCATTATATGTATGACAACAATCTGGAATAAGAGGTGCGTTGCAAAGTAGACTGAGGGAGGGGGAAAGAAGGAGGAGGAGAGAAAAATGTGTAATAATGAATGAATATTTAAAAAAATCAGATAAAAAAAGTTTGGCATTCTAGGCATTAGTGAACTGAGATGCACTGATATTGGCCACTTTGATCCAGACAATCATATGCTCTACTATACTGAGAATGAAAGTGAAGGAAGAATAGTGTTGGATTCATACTAAAAAAAATACCATTTAAAAATCTATCCTGTGGCTTAAATCCACCAGATGCTCTGCTGGAGAAGGAGGGGCAGTTTCCTCCTGTTCTAGTCAGATCCGACTCGAAAGTGCACAAAAAGAAAAAAAAAAAAAGAATAGGCAAGGATGCCCACTATCACCTCTTTTATTCAATATTGTTTTGGAAGTCTTAGCAATAGCAATAAGACAAGAGAAGGGAATAAAAGGTAT
>NW_006399996.1:2018806-2019774 GCF_000299155.1 Elephantulus edwardii | reverse complement strand
ATCAGCAGAGAACTGCCAGAAGTCCAGGCTGGATTTAGAAGGCGTCGTGGTACTAGGCATATTGTAACTAATGTTAGATGGATCTTGGCTGAAAGCAGGGATTACAAGAGCAATGTCTATCTGTGTTTCATTGATTATGCAAAGGCATTTGACAGGGTGGATCATAACAACCTATGGCTGATTCTGAGAAGAATGGGAATCCCAGAACACTTGATTGTCCTAATGCGAAACCTATACTTGGACCAAGAGGCAGTCCTCAAAACAAATCAAGGAAACGCTGCGTGGTTCAAAATTGGGAAAGGTGTATGCCAAGGATGTGTCCTATCTCCATGCCTTTTCAACCTATATGCATAACAAATTATCCAGCAGCCTGGGCTCTATGAGGAGAAGTGTGGCATCAGGATTGGTGGAAGATCCAACCACAATCTGCATTATGCAGATAACACAACCCTGCTTACTGAAACTGAGGAGGACCTGAAGCACTTGCTGCAGAAGGTCAAGGACTGCAGCCTTCAATATGGATTGAGGATCAATATCAAGAAGACAAAGATTCTCACCACTGGACCGATTAGCAGCATCAGGATGGATGGTGAAGAGATTGCGATTGTTCACAGCTTTAGTTTGCTTGGCTCCACAGTCAACACTTTTGGCACTGTTGTTGTTGTTAGGTGCCGTTGAGTCGCAGGTGTCTCATAGAGACCCTATGAAGGAGAGTCCTTGACGCTTGGGTGCCTTTCATCCTCTCTCCAGTTTCATAGGATTTCCGGAGGCAAGCTATTATGGAAGTGGATGCCACTCCTCCTTCCACTTCTTGGCACTAGTAGCCAGGAAATTAAAAGATGTATTGCAATGGGAAAGTCTGCTGTTAGGGACCTCTCCAAAGTAGTGAAGAGCAATGGTGTCTCTCTGGAGAATAAGGTGCGTCTGATACAGGCCATGGTCTTTGCAATCACTTGTTATGCATCAGA
>NW_006399996.1:2017309-2017892 GCF_000299155.1 Elephantulus edwardii | reverse complement strand
AATAATAATAAAAAAAAGAATAAAAATCTATCCTGAAATACAGTACTGTGTGTGATAGGATACTATCTATATGCATACAAGGAAGATCTTTTAATACAATTGTTACTCAGCAACTAAAGCCAAAAGATGAGGAAATTAGGGGTTTCTGGAGTCAGAAAATAAAAAGGGCCTAATTCATGCAGCATTTCTTTTTTAAAAAAAATCTAAAAATTTTAAAATTTTATTAATTTTAATGAACGTTTACAGAGCTTTTGGATTTCCTTTCATTCAAAGTTGCATTTTTCTCACTGTACCCACCCCCGCCCCAGTTGGCTCTTCTCTTTGAAAGTAAAAGAAAAATTCTTTCATGGTATACTCAGCATTTCTTATATCTATCTATCTATCTACTCAGCATTTCTTTTTTTTAAATTATTATTTTTTTTATTGGAAAAAACATATTGGGGGTACAATGAGGTGAGGGTTGGGGGCAGAAGGGTGAGGATGGGCCTGGATGCAGTTGCAGAGCTGCACAGTTTGGTCGGTGGGGGGAGCAGGTGAAGGAAATAATGAGGGTCCAGTGGGGACCAGATGCTACAGAGGAATG
>NW_006399996.1:2001850-2014744 GCF_000299155.1 Elephantulus edwardii | reverse complement strand
TGTAAGGAGGAACCAGTCCTTGGAGAGGGACATCATGCTTGGGAGGGTGGAGGGACAGTGCAGAAGGGGAGGACCCTCTATGAGGTGGATTGATTGAGTGACTGGGGTAATCGGAGTGCATGTGTTGGAGGTGGTGTGATTGGCACAGGACAGAGCAGGGTTTAGGGCTGTTGTACATAGGGTTGCTACGAGTCGCAAGCGACTCGGTGGCCCACAACAAAAACAACCAACTTTTGCAGTCTGAAATTGATTGAACATATAATAGAGATTCATTAACAATATTTGTCCATTAATACTATGAAATATCATCTCAACCCAACATCAGCAGTAATGTTCAACAGGGCAGCAAACAGTAAATGCTGGTGAGGTTGTCGAGAGATTTGAACTCTCATTCCCTGCTGGTGGGAATGTGCAACCACTATTAGAAGTGGTCTGGTGCTTTCTCAAAAAGTTGGAAATAGAAATACCATTTGACCCAGCAATTCCACTATTGGGAATAAATTCTAAAGAAACCAGGACCGTGACTCAGGTATGTGCATACCAAGTTAATTGCTGCATTATTCTCAATAGCGAAGGGATGGAAGCAACCTAATTGCCCATCCAGAAACAAATGGATAGAAAAACTATGGTACATTCACACAATGGACTATTACGCAGCATTAAAAACAATGAACTTGTAAAACATTACAAAACATGGGGGAGCCTTGAGGACATGAGTGAAATGTCTCAGTCACAAAAGGATAAATACTGTATAAGACTGCTGTTATAAAATAGGGCAGGCATTTTACAACAACAACAAAAATAGTACAGACTTGGAGAGGTTGGTAAATGAAGGGGAAAGAGTGGAAAGATAATGAACACTGCGTTACAGCCAATGAGAAGAACTGTCTGAAATGAATATGTAACTATGTATTATATGTATGATAATAATCTGGAACAAGGAGTGCATTGTGGGCAGGGTTGTGGCAGGGGCCGGAAAAGGATGGGGGAAAATGTGCAATAATGACTAAACAAAAGAGAAAAAATGGTTATCTAACAGAATGTGGTAATTACCGAATAATATCATTAATATCACATGCAAGTAAAGACTTGCTGAAGATTATTTAAAAATGGTAGAACAGTACATTGAGAGGGAACTGCCCAAAGTTCAATATGGATTTAGAGGAGGTTGTAGTAAACTGAAATAGACATGCAAGTAAAATTTTGCTGAAAATCATTTAAAAATGGCTAGAACTACTGTTCATCATTAGAGAAATGTTAGAAAATCAAGCTGGGTTTAGAAAAGGCTGTGGCATCAGTGATATAATTTCTGATGACAAATGGATCTTGGGTGAAAGCAGAGAATACCAGAAGAATGTCTGTGTTTTCTTAGTTATGTAAAGGTATTTCAATATGAGGATCCACATAAAAATAGTGGTTACTTTTTCTATCTCTTTTAAAAATTACCTGGACTGGTCTTGCTCATAGATTGCTTTTGGTAGTATTAGCATTTTCATAATGTTAAGTTTTCTGATTAAAGAGCATCGTGTGTTTTTTCATTTATATATAAGTCTTTTTGGGTTTCTTGTGTTTTTAGGTTTCTTTGTATAAGTCTTTCATATCTCTGGTTAGATTTATTCTTAAATGTTTAATCATTTGTGTGACTTTTGTAAAATGTATCACTTTCCTCATTTCTTTTTCAGAGTTCTCTTTGTTATTGTAGAGGAATCCGACTGATTTTTGTATGGTGATCTTAAATGTTTCCACTTTGCAGAGTCAAGCATTTACGTCCAGTAACTTTCTTACAGATTCTTTGAGATTTAGGATCATATAGGATTATGTAGTGTTGTGTGCTGTTGGGTCAGAACCAACCCATACCTGACCTTCCGGCAGATTTTAATTTAATTCTATTTCTTTTTGCTCTTATATTTATTATTTATTTTCTTTTGTACAAAACATTAAACTTTCCTTGCTTTTCTATTTTTTTTGAAATTTGGGGTTAATGTGTTGATTTTAGTATTTATTTTTCTTTGTGTATGACTATTACTATAAATTGACCTCTATGTACTGTTCTGTGTCCCAAAGATTCTGTTTTGTTGCATTTTAATTCTCATTTGCTTCAGGAAGTTTTAAAGAATTTTTTTCTATTATCCAGTAGTGCTTAAACAAGGTGTTATGGAAATTAATTTCTATGTATTTGTTTTCTGCCCCCTGATCTTTCAGTTGTTGATTTCTAATCTTGTAACTTTGTGATCTGAGAAAATGACTTGTTGTCTTCCATGTTTTTGTTTTATCGAAGCTGGTTGATTTGTAACCTTACAGCAGATGGTCTGTTCTTAAGACTATTCCATAGTCATTGAAGAAGAATGTACATTGTGTTCTTTTTAGACACTGTGTTCTACCTATATATTGCTTCAGTTCTTCTGCATCTGTTGCGTTTTAAGTCTTTCTGGACTTCATTTAAAGTGGATAATTAATGTCTCCTACTATTATTGTGGTAGATGGAGAAAAGATTGTCAACGATTTAATCTTACTTGGATACACAATCAACACCCTTAATATTTTCTTGTTGTTGTTGTTGTTATGTGCCACTGAGTTGCTTGCAACTCATAGTGACTGTATGTACAACCTGAACTCTGCCCTATCTGGAGCCAACCTCACTGTTTCTGACAGACTCAATCCTACTTCTCCAGTCAGAATCAATCCATCTCATCCTGGATCTTTCTCTCCTATGCTGTCCCTCTACCCTTCCAAGCATGATGTCCTTCTCCAAGGACTCATCCCTCCTGGCCACAAGTCCAAAGTGAGCTTCAAAATCCTTGCCTCCAGGGAGCAGATTGGTTTCACCCTCTTCAGGACAAACCTGTTTGTTCTCCTAGCTGTCTATGATATATTTGCTCTTCTTCATCACCACAACTCAAATGCCTTGATTCTTCTTCCATTTTCCTTGGTCATTGTCCAGTTCTCTAATGCATCGTAAATAATTGTGAAGATCATGGCCTAGATCAGGCTCCCCTTAGTCTCCAGACTAAGTACTCAGTACTTAGTGCTGAGATCAGTACTCTAGAGATGTTCCTGACAACAGACTAGCAATTAGAAAATTAAAAGATGTATTTCAATGGGAAAGTCTGCTGTTAAGGACTTCTCCAAAGTACTAAGGATAATGTTAGTTTAAAGACTTAGGAGTGTCTGATTCAGGACATGATCTTTTAAATCACTTGTTATTTATCTGAGATCTGGGTAAATGAATTAGGATGGCAGAAAAAGAAATCAATGCCTTTGGGTTGTGGTGTAGAAGAAGTGGACTGGATATCCTATGGACTGCCAAAAGGACAAACAGATATATCTTGGACAAAGTGCAGCCAGAGTATTCCTTAGAAGTAAAGATGGCAAAGCTTCGTCTGATATACTTTGGACTTGTTCTCAGAAGGGTCCATTCCTTGAAAGGGACATCATCTGTGGAAAGGTGGAGGGTCAGTGAAAAAGAGGAAGACCCTCAATGATGGCTGACACAGTGACGACAGTGATTGCACTCACGTATGTTGGAGATGATGAGAATGCTCAGAATAGGACAGTGCTCAGATCTGTTGTTCATAGAGCCAATATCAGTCATATGCAACTCGAGGACATATAACAAGAACAACAAAGCAACTATTATGGTAGAGTTGTCTATTTCTCTCTTAAATCTGTTATGTTCAGTTTATGTATCTTGAGGGTCTGTCATAGTTATTAACTATCACTATGGCCTCTTTCTTGTTCAGTTGACATTTTCATCGTTATATAATGATGGATAGCATCTCTTATGCTGGTTTTTGTCTTTAAGCCTATTTTGTCAGAAATTATTGCCACAGGAGCTCTGGTGGCCTAGTGGCAAGAAACTGCACTGCAATCCCAGAGGTATGTGGTTCGAATCCACCAGATGCTCTGCTGGAGAAGGAGGGACAATCTCCTCCTGTACTAGTCAGATCTGATTTGACAGTACACATGTAAAAAAATAATAAAATAAAATAAAAAATTTAAAAAAAGAAAAGACATTATCACCACTCCTGTTCCTTTTTGATTGTCATCTGCTTAATATACTTTTTTCACCCTTGGTTTTTAGTCTTTGTCCTTGTGTCTCTTGTAGATAGCGTATTGATGAGTAATATTTTCTTATCCTTTTTGTTGCTCTTTTTCTCTTGACTAGTATAATTAATCCATTCACATTCAGTACAATTACTGAGGAAACAATTAATTGCCTTCAAGTTGGAACTGACTCATAGCTGATTCTCCAGTGGATTTTTGAAAGCTGTAAATCACAGAGGAGATTGTCCATCTTTCTCCTGAAGAATTGCTATTGAATTATGAGCCAGATGTATTTGGATTAGTAGCATATCTTTCCCACGTCTATGTTACCATAGCTTTCCTGCTTACCTATAGATTAAAACCTAACCTATTGCTAAAGTCTAAAATAAAACCTATTGCTGTAATTTTTGTTGAACTTTTTTATGTGTGTGCATGCTGGTTGTTTCTTTGTTTCACTTGCTTTTCTGAACGGAGTTAATTTTATTCTTGGATTTTCTTACCTTTCCCCGCTCCCCTTGTGAACCTTCAAATCGGAGCCAACTGGCACAGGAGGAGATTGCCCCTCTGAACTGTGTGCCTTCGGGATTGAAGCACAGCTTCTCACTGTTAGGCCACCAGTGCTCTCTGTGTTCATGAATTTTCTTATCATTATCTTCACTCCTGTTGTTTTACTATTGCATTCCTGGTGTTGATTCTTTATGAAGACGCTCTGGTGGCTTAGTGGTGAGGAAATGCATTGCCCTTTAGAAGTTCTGTGACTGTATTTCTTATTCCTTCTTTTCCTATTTAGTTATCCTTGTTTATGAACTGATATCTCTGGCTCTCTATTTTAGTATCATATGTTTATCGATGCCTGGGTCAGTTTCTGAATGATGTTATCATGAATATTAATTTTGGTTTATTGTTCACTTACTTGTCTATTGTTGGTTTCCAGTTCAAAGAACTCCCTGTAGTATTTCTTGTAGGGTCAATCTAGTTTTTATAAATTATCCTAGTTTAAAAAAAATTATCCTAGTTTCTTTTTATTTGGAAAATCTCAATTTCACTGTTCTATTTATAGGACAACTTTTTTGGTTATAGAATGTTGGTAATGAATCTCTTTCAGAGTTTTATATGTGTTTCCCGTTACTTTCTCTGCTGAGAATTCTGCTAAGAATCAGAACTTAGTCTGATTGGTTCTTCTTTGTAGGTAACTCATCATTTTCCCCAAAGCTACTTTCGGTGTTCTTTCTTAGTCTTTAATTTCAGAAAATTTGATTATAATATGCCTTAGTATTTTCCTGTTGGGGTCTATCTTGACAACAGTGGTGCAGCTTCTTGAATGTATATTTCCTCCTTTTCCATAATACTTGGGAAGCTTTCTTTCAGCAAATCTTCATTGACTTTCAGTACTTTTTTTAAAAATATCTTTCTGTTCTGAAATTCCAATTACATATTAGTTATTCTTCTTGATATTGTCCCATGTGATTCTTAAGCTTTGTCATCTTCTTTCCTTCATTTTCCTAATTGTTTCTCAAAAAAAATGACTATTGAAGCTTCTTGCTATGGCTGCATTCCGTTTCTTCAATTCTGCTCTTTTTGTCCTTTCAATATGCCATTTATCTCTGAAATTTAAGCCTTCATCTTCTGAATTTTAATCTGTTGTTTTTGTATTGATTCTAATTTTCTATTTATTTTATCTTTTTGGTCTTACATTTTTAAAAAATTCCTTTTCCTTCACTCTCTGTGTTTTTCTTGACCTTTTCCTCAACCCATTGAAGATACTTAACTATCATTAATTTTGGTTTCTTATCAGGAAGTCCAATGGGATTTCTTCCTCAGAAAGATTTTCTGGTTCTGAATTTTGGTCACTTTTTTTGTTCTTTCTTGTTCTGTTCTTTTTTTTTTTAAATTTTTATTTATGTATTTAAATTTTTACTGGCTCATAGTGATCTACTGCCTCAAAGTCATTTTGTTGCTGTTGTCTTTGTATTATTTAGGTGGGGTTTTATTGTATTAATTTAGGTTTGATATGTCTAATTGAGCCATTTGAGTGTGTTGCACTACTTGCTAGTTCGTAATTTCTAATGTTTA
Organism: Elephantulus edwardii; assembly: GCF_000299155.1. Classification (NCBI taxonomy): domain Eukaryota; kingdom Metazoa; phylum Chordata; class Mammalia; order Macroscelidea; family Macroscelididae; genus Elephantulus; species Elephantulus edwardii. Next base: position 2,008,627 of record NW_006399996.1, on the reverse strand, counting down.
GCCTCCTGTCTTCTGTTGAGTGTGATACAGGATGGTGTTGTGTGTACTCTCTGTTTGCTGTTTGTTGGGGGCAAGTTAGGGGCTGACTGGTTTGGTGTTGTTTGCAGTCTTTCATTGATCAGGTTAAATAGTAGTTGGTCTTTCCTGTTGGGTGAAACTGTAGGAGGTATATGCTGCTGGGTTGTTTTTTTAAAAAAAAATAAATTATTTTTTGTGTGTGTACCATCAAATCAGATCTGACTGGTTCAGGAGCAGATTGTTTCTCCTTCTCCAGCAGAGCATCTGGTGGATTTGAACCACATTCTTCTGGGATTACAGGGCAGCTTCTTACCACTAGGCCACCAGAGCTCCCTTATGCTGCTGTTTTGTTGTTATATGAGACAAAAAGAAAAACAAAATAAAAAAACCAAATAACAGAAAATGCCCAAAAAGCAAAAACAGAGTGTACAGTAAAAGAAAATATAAAAACCTAAAATGAGAGAGTACAAAATGAAAGAAAATAAAAATAGAAAGGCTAAGAAGGGTGTATGCCAGGGATATATCCTATCTTCATACTTTTTCAACTTATGTGGAACAGATCATCCAGGAATCTGGTCTCTATGAGGAGGAATATGGCATCAGGATTGGAGGAAGACTCATCAACAACCTGCATTATGCAGATGACACAGCCCTGCTTGCTGAAACTGAGGAGGACCTGAAGCACTTGCTCCAGAGGGTTAAGGACGATAGCCTTCAATATTTACTGAAGCTCAACAACAAGAAAATAAAGGTTCTCTTCACTAGGTCAAGTAACAGCATCACAATGGATGATGAGGAGATTAAGATTGTTAACAGCTTTAGTTTGCTTGCTCCACAATCAACACTCTTGGTACCAGCAGCCAGGAAATCAAAAGATGAATTGCATTGGGAAAGTTTGCTGTCAGGGACTTTTCCAGAGTACTGAAGAGCAACTACATTAGTCTGGAGACTAAGGTGCGCCTGGTCCAGGCCATGGTCTCCACAAGTATGTGTTATACATCAGAAAGCTGGACAACGACTAGGGATAATAGAAGGAGAATTGATGCCTTTGAGCTGTGGTGCTGGAGAAGAGTATTGAATATATCATGGACTGCTAGAAGAGCAAACAGGTTTATTCTGGAGATGGTTAATCCAGGCTGCTCCTTGGAGGCAATGATTCTGAAGCTTTGTCTGACATATTTTAGACATGTTGCAAGGAGGTACCAGTCCTTGGAGAGGGACATTATGCTCGGGAAAGTGGAGGGGTAGTGCAGGAGAGGAAAACCCTCAATGAGACGAGTTGACTCAGTGACTGGAGTATTGGGGGTAGGTGTGGTGGAGACAGTAAGGTTGGCTCAGGATTAGAACTGGGTTCAGAGCTGTTATACATAAACTTGCTATGAGTCACAAGCGACTGAATGGCACATAACAACAACAACAAAAAGAAAAAGAAAGTGAGAGAACAGACTGACAGGAAAGGAAAAACATCTGAAGAGTAGAAAAAGAGGACAATCTGGAAAGAAAGAGGAAAAAAAACCCATAAGAGCAAAGCATAAAAGAGGTAAACAGAAATTTAAAAGTGTAGGAAAACCAGAAACAATAGCAAAATTCAACAAGGCAGCAAAAAATAAATGCTGGTGAGGTTGTGGAGAGATTGGAATTAGTTTTCAGTGCTGGTGGGAATGTAAAATGGTACAGCCACTGTAGAAGGTAGTCTGGTGCCTTCTCAAAAAAAGTTAGAAATAGAAATACCATTTGACCCAGCAATTCCATTACTGGGAAAATACCCTAAAGAAACCAGAGCCAAAACTGAAACAGATGTATACGCACCCATGTTTATTGCTGCATTGTTCACAATAGCAAAGAGATGGAAGCAACCCAAATTCCCATCAAGAAACGAATGGATAGAAAAACTATGGTATATTCACACAATGGAATTCTAAGTAGCAATGAAAATCAATGAACTTGTAAAACATTACGGAGCATGGAGAAACCTGGAGGACATTATACTGAGTGAACTATCATAGCCACAAAAGGACAGACATTGTTATAAAATAGGGAAGACGTGAGGGAGTTGGGGGGAAAATGGAAAAAGGGTGGATAGATAATGAACCCTGCATTGGAATAGATGAAGGGAAGAACAGTCAAAAAAGAATATATGATTAGGCATTATATGTATTACAACAATTTAGAACAAGAAGTGCATTGCTGGGTGAGTTGGGGAGGGGGAAGAAGAAAATGTTCAATGAAAAAAATTATTAGAATTCTTTTAAAAACCAAAAACCCTATAGGAAATAAATGAGAGAGAAAGCAGGAGGGACTGTCAAGCGCGGTAGACTGGGCACGTGATTGGTGCTCCTGTTACTGCTGTGGTGAGTCTTGCTCTATCAGATGTCTGGCCTGCATCAGTGTGTCTGCCAGTACAGCAGAGGTTGGAGTTGGGATACCCAGCCAGGTCAGAGTTCTGCTCATCTGAGAAATGGCTGAGGACGCAAAGTTTGATCTGGGGCCTAGATAGCACCTCTTCCAGCCTAGGGTGTGTCAAGGCACTCAGAATTTTTGCTGAGGAGCCTAGGATACTCTGCTAGCTGTGGATAGTGTCTTTGCAAGTCTAGGTGAAAGAGTGCAGACAGGTATCCAACTAGGGAAGGCATGAAGAGATAGTCATTGCTGACTTAATATCCCCTAGATTGGGAGAAAGAGGGTACACTGCTGCACACATGGTGTATGCTGGCAAGGGTGACCAGTGAAAGGCTAAGACCACAGTCTGAAGGGAAACTCCCGCTAATCCAGGGGCTGTCTGCAGGCCAGGCATTGTACAGTCTGCTGGCTGGATGTAGATCCTTGTGCTCACATCCCGAGCCAGATAGGAAATGGTGGGGGCTGGCCTCAGGTGACTAAGGTGGGCCACCTGGCACTCCCCTTCATGAGAGCATGAGGGAGGATCGTGGATACTGCCACTGTTCCCAGTTCCCGTGCCCCGAAGACAGTAGTTCAACATGGCTGCACTGTGCTGTTTAAGGTTCTGTGCACCATCTGTCTCCTTCTTTAATGTTTTCCTTCAGTTTCTTTCTTCAGTCAGTGTTTGAGATTTTTTGTCTTTTCTTTGTAAACTCAGGGTTCCAGAATTATTATCTGTGTCTGCTGTTATTTTTCTTTTTAGGGTGTCTTGATTGAAGATGATCTGGACTGCTGTCTGCCTTTTGTGTTGTTGTTGTTGTGCGTGTGTTGCTGTTGCGTGTACTGACCCATAGCTGACCCTCTGGTGATTTTCAGAGGCAGTTAACCACATGGGAGGAGAGGGCCCATCCTTTTCCTGCACAGCAGCTGGTGGCCGGGAACCACGTGCCTCAGGAGTGAAGCTTCGTGTATGCCATTTTCTCCTGGTGATTATAATTTCTTGGCAATACTGAGTCTCCCTTTGGCTTGCTTTTCTCTCTTTTTGTCTCTAGAGAGATAAAAGGCATCACCCTGGGAGAACTCCCTTCTGTCCAAGCGGGGCTGTGACAGGATTAAACAGTGTTGAGTTCCACCTTTAATCTTCCTACATCTGTTTGGTTCATTAGATCATGGGGAAGCATTACATTATTTCCACATTATACCACTCTACACATGTATTTTCACACTCACACAATCATTGCTGGGAGTTGGAACTGATTCATAACTGATCCTCCAGTAAGTTTCAGAGGCTGGGATCACATGGGAACATTTTTCTCCTTGGGAGAAGTCGATGAATTTGAATTATCAAAGTGTCGTCACCTTTGGGTTAACTGAGCAGCCCTTCATGCAGCTCCACCAGAGCCCCCTGACATATGTTTTGGCAGGATAGAAGTTGGTCCAGGGCAGCCACCTTTGAGTAAATGAAATGAGCTTATGCATGATAAAACTGAGCACCTCTTTACTTTTTCTCTCAATTTTTTTAACATGATTGTGGAGGTTTACAGAGAAAACTGGTTTTTCAACTCAACAATTCCTGCCCATTTTGATATTTGACATTGATTGCAACCCCACCTTGCTATAATGGCTCTCTTCACACTTCCCTGTGTGGTATTTTTTTTAAAGTAACAGCACAGGACTCTTTATTTCCTTTTATCAGAAACGTAAACCCTTGTGTCTAGGTGAGTGAGCAGGCCAATGACTCCTGGATGCTTGTAAACCTGTCTGCTGGGTCAGACTGTGGGGTCTTTGGAGAAATGGACACAGGGAAGTCAAGGTGCTCACCCCAGGTCTGAGTGTTGTGGAAGCACGTGGCCCTGGCCCCCTCCCTGTAAACAGGGCAGCCTTGGAAGCAGCCATCAAAAAATAAAGCAACAGGGACAACTCTGAGCTGTTGGTGTGCTCCTACAACAGGTGCCCTCTGCAGGGCTACTAGGCACTCCCTGTCTGTGTCTCCTTGGCCTCAACCCTCGACAGCACTGGGGAGGGGCTGCCCTGAGGTAAGGTGGGGACTGGTGGAGTCACACTATGAGGTGGCCAGGGATAATTCAGCAGCCAAATAAGACTGCAGGGAGATACTAGAGGGGGCTAGGGCCAGGAACAAGGACAAGACTTGGATGCCACCCCAGCAAACCCCGTAAGACCCCACCATCTGCCCTGTGGCCAGGTCAACATGCACACAGCTTCATTCGTGAACACACATGTGCACACACACACTCGTGCTGGGCCGTGTACACACAAAGATGCTGCAGAAATTCACAGACAACAGTGTTGGCAATCTAGAGGTACAGGAAGAAGCTGGGGACCAGCTCGGCGCTGGATGGCTCTCCTCACTGGACACTGCACAGTGTAGTCAGTGTCCTTGCAAGTGGCACAGGAACCCCTGGTTGGCTTCTTTTTGGCACCGAGATCTTGGTGCTGCCCTTCTTCTCTGGGGAACGCTTCCCTTTATCTTTCCATTTTATCCTTCCTTCCTATCCTTTTCTGCCTTCTGAGTTTTATTTCCGGGCAAAATCTGCCCTTTTTACCCCACGTGATTGGTTGCTCTGAGGAATGCATAACTCCCTGCCCTACAGCTTATCTCTTGTTTACCTGAAAGTTAAGCCGCAGAAGTGAATTTGACTTCAGGTCTGAAGAGTGGCTAAGGTCTTCAAGGCCATAATCTTTAAGGTTCCACCAGTCTCTAGCAGACTAATAAACCTGACTCTTTTATCTCCCACTCTGTCTAAGATTTCTTATTATTAATTTTTTTTAAAAAAAGAAAATCCTGCACAACAGGACTTTACAAACATGCAAATTTGTCATTGAGAGCTGTGATTCATCCTTGAAGGAAAACAATGGGAGGCAGGGGGACATTGAGGCCATAGAAGGTATATGCCTTTAGCTGGGGTGCTTAGGGAAGACCCATCAAATGCCTGTTGAAGCTGTAATCTTTCAGAGAGCTGGCCATTTGCTGCAGAGTGGGAAGCATAAGATAGGTAGAAACAATAGCTGTAAAATGGACTGAAAAGCAACCAAACGCTTGAGCTAGGAATGAGTGGTGGTGAACCAGAGAAAGAACAAAACCAGTGTGATTGATGAGTTGAGGGGATCTTGGCTAACTGGGTTGGCTTAATTTACAATGTAATAGAAAGGTTTAAAGCAAGAGACTGATGTGATCTGACCCCATTTGAAAACGACCTGGAGACGAGCAGAGGATGGCTCGGAGGAAACCAGCCAGGAGGCTGAAGAAGTCTAAGTGGGAGACCATGGGAACGTCTTGGGTTAGGGTTCAAGAGGCGAGAAGAAGGGGCCAGTTCAGACATTATGAACTTAGTACTGAGGGACTTGCTGACGGATTAGATATGAGGGAGGGAGGAATGAGTAACGGGGAAACTTCTGACTTAAGCAGCAGGATGAATGGAAAGGCTGTTACTCAGGTAAGAAAAATTGAAAAGAGAGCAGATTAGGAGGCAGATCAGGATGACAATTTTGCACTCACTGCTCCCAAGATGCTCAGAACACATTTAAGTGTAGGCACCCAATAAGCAGTTAGGGAGCTCAGGGAGACATTGGAGCCCTGGAGAGAGACCTGGGTGTGAGTTTACTCTGCAGCCCTCTCTGGCTAGGTTTCCATCCCATCTCTTGTTCACAAGTGCCCTGGCAAGCACTCCATGAATGACCGTGGCCTTGTTGGTGCCAGGCCCAACGCCTGGTTCTCAGTTCCTTCTTCCTCAATGTCCCTGCACCCCTGACACAGCTGGCTCTATCATGCTTGAAACCCTCCTGTTACTTTATGACACCACCCTCCTGGTTTTCTTTATGTCTATAACTATTCTTTCTAACTTTTAAAATTGTTGTTGTTCTCATTATTGAGAATATGGACAGCAAAACACACATCAAGAAGCACTTTTCCTGTTTGTACAGGGTGGTGACCCTGACTACATTCTTTAATCTGTATAACTGTTCTTATCATCCTTGACTAACTACTTTCTCCTCCATTAACACAAACTCACTGCCTCTCCTGAGCTGTTGAGTTGGCATCAATCTGATCGCAGACAGATAATTCTTAAAATTTTAACGAGCGGGCAAAGTATATAGATTCTAATTTTAAGTTCATTCTTTTAAAGTTCTTTTAATGTGTTTATTTTAGAAAATACCAATAATATGTATGCTATATTGGATTTATTAATTTTTCAGAAGGTGCATATTCAAAGAAGTGTGTAGACCATTTTTCTAATTTAATTGATGAGATTTTTAGTTGATCTCAACCAGCCTAGCATCTTCAATTATTCTCTCTCTCTCTACTTCAATTCCCATATATATGGTAATTATACAGAAATAATTATATATGTAAATAATATA
>NW_006399996.1:1992975-1996980 GCF_000299155.1 Elephantulus edwardii | reverse complement strand
GTGCAAGAGGGGAAGACCCTCTATGAGATGGATTGATTCAGTGACTGGGGTAATTGGATGAGTGTGTCAGAGACAGTGTGATTGGCACAGGATAGAACAGGGTTTAGGGCTGTTGTACATAGGGTCTCTATGAGTCGCAAACAACTCGACGGCACATAACAACAACAACATTTATAATTGGAAGAAGGAGTGGCATCCCCTTCCTAAACAACATGCCTCTGGAAAGTCTATGAACTCTGAGAAATGATGATAGTTGTAGAAAGGCTTTAGGTATATTGTCCGTAGGGTCGCTATGAGCTGTGCACTACTCGATGGCAATCAACAACAACAACAACAACAACAACTATAAATAGATAGATAGATAGATATAAAATTTTTAAATGAATTCAGGATTTCTACTCCATGCCTTTGAGTTGTGGTTTTGGAGAAGAGTACTGAACATCAAACAGTTATGTCTTGGAAAAAGTGCAGCCAGAGTGCTCCTTGAAGGCAAAGATGGCAAAGCTTTGTCTTTCATAATTTGGACATGTAGTTAGACAAGGTTATTCCTTGGAAAGAGATAATATGCTTGGAAAGATGGAGGGTCAGCAAAGGAGTGGATGACCCCAATAAGATGGATTGACATGTTGCCTTCAGCAATGGGCTCTAGTGTGTCAGAGATGATGAGGATGGCACAGGATAGGGCAGGGTTCAAACTGGCTTTTCATAGGGCTGTTATGAGTCAAACTGGATTCAATGGCACCTAACAACATCCACAACCCTGATTTCTATGGGGACAATAAAGGTTAGGTGGTAGAAATCTCACCTTCACGGTGGCCTATGGTCACTTCTTGGCCAGCGTACCTTGTGCAAGCCACCAGCCTCTGTTAGTGGTGACTTTCTTGTTTGCTGAACAGGCCTCAGAGCATCTTCCAGGTTAAGACAGAGTAGGAAGAAAGGTGTGGAAAGCTACTCTTGAAGAGTAACCAATGAAAAGCTTATGAATCACAGGAGTTTGATTGTCAACTGGTAATGAGGATGGAGAGGGACCAGCAGCATTTGGTTCAGTTGGGTTGCTATGATTTGTGGGTCAACTCAACAACGACTGGAAGGGGTTAGGTAGGGAGGAAAGAGATGAGACACTCCAGGACAAAGGAATTTCAAGGCAGCCCCAAAGCAAGAAAGAACTCAATTCACTGGATACCTGAAGTAATCCCTGGACTCCAGATCATCTACCTGTCAAATATAGTCAAGGCCAGGCCAGGTCTTGCTGCCAAAACCCACCTCCATTGACCCTGTGGGGGTTTATAGTGGGATGGGGTCCATCTTTCTTTACTCAGAGCAAAGCAATTTTAGGGAAGTCAGAGGGAAGGAACTGCTGGAACCAGAATCCTAGCTAAAAGAAAATACACACTTGACCTCAGACTTTTCATGAGAGCTACAGAGCAGAAATTGAACAGACCTCGAAAGAAGCAGGCTGTAGGTTTACAAGACTAAGAACAATTTTTGATCCCCAAGCCTCAAATGAGCAAGATTTCAGATCCCACATCTGAAGCCATAACTTTGTGAGAGTGGAAGGTCAGGACCAGGTCTCAGCATAGAGATGGGCTGGCCAAGACTTCTCCACTGCCACACTTGTCTAGTTTTCCAAGACTCGAGACAAACAGATCTCAGGGCCAGTGTTATTCAAGGATATGACTGTGGGCTCCACCCATAAGAACAGGCAGCACCTGGATCCTGATCAGAGGACCCTATACAGGGATGTGTTGTTGGAACACTACAACCTCATTATCTCAGTGGGGTTTTCTATCACCAAGACAGGATGGTTTTCAAGGAGTAGCATGGAGAGGAGTCCTGGATGTTAAAAGAATCATTAAACCAGAGCCACTCAAAGTGATGGAGAGTATTGGCCTGTGTTCCTTAGATACATAGATCACCCTTGCATTATTTCATGGTTCCAAGCAAAGCGAATGATAGCAGGTCCATGAGGCAAAGGAGAAGTGTGGATCTGGAAGTGAAGTGAAAGATGATTTAATAGCATGAAGGTGGAAAATTAGTGAATGCTATTCTTATAGTTTAGACATGTTTGTCCAACACCCAAGTAATACTGTAAAAAGGAGTAGAGGTGGCTTGGGTATGGTCACATCTGACCTCTAATAGCTCTACAAAGTGGCACTGTCCCTATCAACAATAATTACAAAACAGAATCAATTTTCATGAGGTCAGACCTGGCCCCCATGCTCCCACACCTATTTCTACCATTTCCAATACTAAACATTTTGCTCTAACACTGGATACAAAATCTGTTGCAATTGTTACACCGACCCCATAGAACCATACTCATGATTATGAGGGAAGTTAACAGACTACAATTCAGGTTGGCAACAGGATGTAATTTCTCAATCAGGACAGCTTCCTAAGTATGCTCCCAGGCCCTCAGCCTTCAGCTTCACAGCTTTAGACCAGTGTCAAAAAGCTCTCCTCATCCTACCAGTCCTCTAGCAAGCTTGGTTGAGGCCACTAGCTCTGACTCTTTGTGGTCCCAGCTCAGTTCTGTCTCGTGTTGGTCTCTGGTTCTCTGCTGAGGCTGCTGTTGCACTCATGTAACTCCCAATCTGACTGGCTCAGGATTCTCTGACTCGAAAGGATGAACCTGTCTTCTCTGCTTCTTCTTAACAAGTAATGAGATTCTCTTCTGCTGCTGCTAAACTTGCTCACTTTGAACCCGGTGGAAAGGCAAAACTGGTCAATCTCCTCATGGATAGACTATATTCCCTATTTGCATGTTCCTGCCCAGTTATGTGAAAAAAAAATCAAAGGCAATAGTCTGGGAAAGCTATTTTGAACATTAAATCTGCTTGTTACACGACAAATATGTCTTCTGTCACAGAATGTATTGTGAGCATTAAGTAACACATGATTGTGTTAATACTAGATAATATTGGTTTAGTGAAAAATATATTGGGCTATAAATGCTCACTACACAATTACCACAAAGAAAAGATAGCAATGAGAACTAAAACAATATTTTATAATAAAAGCTAATGGAACTATAGCAGGCACTTGCCAAATATACCACTGTCAGAGAGTACTACACACCTCTTTCAATTATTGATAAATCAAGCATAAAATTCTTTACTAAAAACCTAGAAAATTCAAACCAAGTTTATAATCTAAAAAGTTCAAGAACCTTAAACAAAGTTTTAGGCAATTGTACTCAATAATGAGTTTTAAAACAATAGAATAGCATAAGCCATGTGTGTTCACTCTAGTAATGCAAGGTGATCTAACATCTAATGGTTTATTGTAATTTATCTCATAAATAGTTTAAAGGGTAAAAACATAAGTCATATTAGTAGTTGTAGGTTAAAAACCAGCACATATTCTTTTTTAATTATTAAATTTTATTAGTTTTAATGAACATTTACAGAGATTTTGGGTTTTCATTCATTCATTGTTGCACTCACATATTCTTAATAACAATCTATACAATCAATTCACTTGGCACCAGTAGTCAGGAGATCAGGAGACATTTTGTACTGGGAAAGTCTGCAGTCAGAAACCTCTCCTAATTTTTGAGAAGTAATGAATATGAACAGAAACGCCTTGGAGAAGGTGCAGTCAGAGTGCCCCTTGGAGACAAAGACAATAAAAAACCTCATCTCACATACTTTGAGCATGTTGCTAGGAGAAGCTATTCCTTGGAGAGGGACATCATACTTGGGAAGCTAGAGGAATGGTGAAAAAGAGGAAGATCCTCAACTAGTTGGATTGACACAGTGACTCCAGCAATTGTCTCTAGTGTGTCAGAGATTGTGAAGATGGCAGTCACAGGATAGGATAAAGTTCAGATCTGTTGTTGACTTGATGGCACCTAACAACAATAAAGATAGTATAGAAGGGTATGTCTTTAGTTTTACAAAAGGTAACAGAAATCAGCTTCAGACATCTTTCTTTTTCAAATCAGAGGAGAAAATATCAGATTTCTGCGCTCCATTTTTTGTATTAATAATTGTTCTGAAGCAC
>NW_006399996.1:1985765-1992864 GCF_000299155.1 Elephantulus edwardii | reverse complement strand
CTGGAGGTTATGAGATTGCATTCCTGGAGATTGAAGATTATGAAATAGCAGTAAGGGATGAAGATGAGTGTTGTGTCCCCTGGCTGCCTGGAATCATAGTGATGTTTGGTGCAATAAAAGGAGACACCGCAGGCCTGCAGTATCCTCACAACCCGTGCTGTGTTTGAGCCTGTTGTTGCAGCCAGCGTCAACAACACATATTGTTGAGAATTTTCTTTTTCTGCTGACACTTTTAAAGTTTCTGTTTTATTAATTTTTGTGCTTGTACGGTCCTTGGAGAGTGACATCATGCAGGAGGGGAAGGCTCTCTATGAGGTGGATTGATTCAGTGACTGGGATAATTGGGATGGGAGTGTCAGAGACAGTGCGATTGGCACAGGATAGAGCAGGGTTTAGAGCTGTTGTCGCTATGAGTCACAAGCCACTCTATGGCACATAACAACAACAACCATCAAATCAGATCTGACTGGTACAGGAGGAGATTGTTCTTCCTTCTCCAGCAGAACGTCTAGTGGATTAGAACTGCGTGCCTCTGGTATTGCAGTGCAGCTTCTTGTCACTAGGCCACCAGAGCTCCCTAGCTGATACTTTTAACCAAACATGATGTCTTTCTCCAGGAACTAGCTCCTCCCGATAGCGTGCTCAAAGTAAGTGGATGAAGTTGCTCTATCCTTGCATCTAAGGTGTGTTCTCGTTGCATTTGTTTCACGACAGGCTAGTTTGCCCTTTCGGCAGTCCATGGGCATTCAACATTCTTCATTGACACCACCACTGAAACGCGTTAATTCTTCATCAGTCTTCTTCATTCATTGTCCAACTTTCACACGTATATGAGGCAATTGAGAAAACCATGATCAGTCCTCAAAATTAAAATTACTTTTAATTAATTTATTGTAATTTGAGTGAAAGTTTACAAAGCTTTTCAATCCACTCATTTAGCATTGTCTCTCTTCACTCATCTTAATAAATGCTTATTATTTATTTGCTCATTTTCTACTCCCCTTCCCTTCCGAGATAATTGATAATTTGATATGTATCATGGAGTTAGAACCCACTACATCAACAAATGAATGGATAGAGAAGCTCTGGTATATTCACATAATCGAATACTATGCTGCATTGAAAAATAAGGAATGCAATATTATTCAAAATGGGTGACCCTGGAGGACATTATGCTGAGTGAAATATCTCAGTCACAAAAGGACAAATACTGCACTGCGCCACTGTTGTAAAATGGGATTGACATTGGGGTTGGGGGGAGACTGAGAAAGATGGGCTAAATTATGTATACTGCATTGAAACAGATGAGGGAAAGAACTGTTTAAAAGGGATATATGATTAGGTATTATTGTCATGACAGAAGTCCAGAATAAATGCTGCATAGTGGAGTGGACTTGGGGGGAGGGATTGTATAACAATGAAAGAATTTTTCTTTTACTTTTCAAAGAGAAGAGCATACTGGGGGTGAGGTTGGGCAGGGAGAAAGGTGCAACAATGAATGAATGGAAATACAAAGTCTCTGTAAATTTTAATTGAAATTAATAATAAATTAAATACAGAAAAACCCTGCTCATAGCTGACCCTCTAGTGGGTTTTCAGAGGCAGTAAATCACATGGGAGGAGATTGTCCATCTTTTCCCCATGGTGGATTTGAACCACAAGACTTTGTGTTGACAGCACAACTCCTTATCACAAAGCCATTAGACTTATTAAATGATTCTACCTGTGTGTTAACCTTTCTTTAGCTTTTAAAAAATAGTGATCTTGTAGCATCCTTGATTTTTAGCCTTCAAAGAATCCTTTGGTACAACAACAGCCCAGAATAAGAAATATATCATTGCAAAGAGGACTGGATTGGGGGGGGGGGAAGGAGGTAATTGTGCAACAATGGATGAAATTTTAAAAATTTCTTTTATTGATATTTTAACAAAAGTTTACAGAAAACTTGGATTTCCATTCATTCATTATTGAACATTTTTCTCCCTACACTCCTCCCCACTAGGTTGCTTTTCTCTTGAAAAAGATTCTTTCACTGTGGCACAATTGCCTCCTTCTCTGCCACCCCCCAGTCCACTTTGCTGGGCACCTCTTATTCTGGACTGTTGTCATGCAAATAATTGTTGTTGTTGTTATGTGCCGTCGAGTTGTTTGCGACTCATAGCGACCCTATGTACAACAGCCCTAAACCCTGCTCTATCCTGTGCCATCTCATTGCCTCTGACACACCCATCCCGATTACCCCAGTCACTGAATCAATCCACCTCATAGAAGGTCTTCCCCTCCTGTGCTGTCCCTCCACTTTACCCAGCATGAAGTCCCTCTCTAAAGACCTGTCTCTCCTTACAACATGTCCAAAGTATGTCAGACGAAGCCCCAGAATTCTTGCCTCCAAGGAGCAGCCTGGTTTAACCCTTTTTAGGATGAATCTGTTTGTTTTCTTGGCAGTCCATGGTACATTCAATACTCTTCTCCAGCACCACAGCTCAAAGGCGTCAATTCTCCTTCTATCCTCCCTAGTCATTGTCCAACTCTCTAATGCATAACAAGTGATTGCAAAAACCATGGCCTGTATCATGTGCACCGTAGTATCCAGAGAGACACCGTTGCTCTTGAGTACTTTAGAGAGGTCCCTAACAGCAGACTTTCCCATCACAATATGTTTTTTGATTTCCTGGCCACTGGTGCCAAGAGTGTTGACCGTGGAGCCGAGCAAACTGAAGCTGTGAACAATCTCAGTCTCTTCACCATCCATCCTGATGCTATCGATTGGTCCAGTGGTGAGAATTTTTGTCCTCTTGACATTGAGCCTCAGTCCATACTGAAGGCTGCTGTCCTTGACCCTCTGCAGTAAGTGCATGAGGTCCTCCTCAGTTTCAGCAAGCAGGGTTGTGTCATCTGCATAATGCAGACTGTTGATAGATCGTCCACCAATCCTGATGCCACGCTTCTCCTCATAGAGCCCAGCCTCTCGGATAATCTGCTCTACATACAGGTTGAAAAGGTATGGAGATAAGATACATCCCTGGCATACACCCTTCCCAATTTTGAACCATGCAAATAATACCTAATCATATATTTCTTTTAGATAGTTCTTTCCCTCATCTACTTAAATTCAGTGTTCATTATTTATCCCCTTTTTTCTTACTTCCTCCCAACCCCCATGTCAGTTCTGTTTTGTAACAGTGGAATTATGCAGTATTTGTTCTTTTGTGACTGAGATATTTCACTCAGCATAATGTCCTCCAGGTTCACCCGTTTTCATATAATATTTTATGAGTTCCTTGTTTTTTCAGTGCTGTGCAGTATTCCATTGTGTGAATATACCACAGTTTCTCTGTTCATTCATTTGTTGATGGACATTTGTGTTGATTGTATCTTTTTCCTACTGTGAACAACACAAGAAAAAACATGGGTATGTATATATCTGTTTGGGTGACAGTTCTGGTTTCCTTATGGTATATTCCCAGTAGTGGAATTGCTGGGTCAAATGGTATTTTTATTTCCAACATTTTGAGGAAACACCATACAGATTTCCAGAGTGATTGCACCATTTTACACTCCCACCAACAGTGAATAAGGGTTCCAATTTCTCCACAACCTTGCCAGCATTTGTTGTTTTCATGGCAGGTTTTTTTGTTTTTGTTTTGTTTTTCTGCTTTTTAAAAAAGTGAATTGAAGGAGGTATAAAAGATGGAGAGGGGATAAAATGTGCAACAATTAATGAATGAAAATATAACTTCTCTGTAAATGTTTGTTAAAATCACAATTAAAAGAAAATTTTATTTAAAAAAAATCCTTTGCCCAATGCAATATGTAAGTTGATACCTTTCTATTTATTTTGAGTGAAAGTTTACAAATGTTGTTATTCATTAGCTTATCTATACCCGCTTTGTTTTATAGCATCAATTACAATGATTAGTGGAATTAATTATTTACAGTATCTGATCAATCCCATATTGTATATTGCCTTCCCCTTCACCCAACATATGTTTATTATTTTTTTCTCATCACATCAACATCATTGGTAACCATCCAAGAATGATTTTATGTAGTGTAACACTTTCCTTAGGGAGCTCTGGTGGCCTAGTGGCAAGAAGCTGTGCTGCAATCCTAAAGGCACTTGGTTCAAGGTTACCAGATTCTTCATGGGAGAAGGATGGGCAATCTCCTTCTGTTCAATTAATTGCCTGTTGTAGGTAAAAAAACCTGTTGAAGGGTCAGCTAAGGGTCAGTTCTGACTCTACGGTACACAACAACAACAAACCTTCCCTTAGCTTTTTATGATAGTAGCCTTATACCATAACAGTCCTTTTGTGACTATTTTATGGTTGTTGTTGTTGTTGTTGTTGTTTGGTGCTGTCGAGTTGTAGACGACTCATAGAGACCCTATGAATGAACAGCCTGAGCACTGTTCATACATAGAGTTTCCATATTTTATGGTACCCAGGATAATTTTGCCTAGACCCATCCACGTGGTGCAGGGTCTCACAGATTCTGTATCATTCTTCAGCAGTGCATAATACTCCCCTGTGCTACTCTACCAGGTTTCTCTAGGCATTCATGCATTGATGGACACTTGGGTTGTTTCCACCTCTTGGCTGTTATAAATAATGATGCAGCTGACATGGATGTGCTTATATAAGTTTGTGCCACAGTTATTTTTTTCAGCATATAAACCTACCAGTGGGATTGTTTCATCAAATGATATTTCTATTCCTAACTTTTCAAGAAAGTGCCAAATTGCTTTCCATAGTGGTTGGACCATTTTACATTCCCACAAGCAGTGTATGAGATTTCCAATCTCTCCACACCCTCACCAGCACGTGTTGTTGTCTTATTAAACTTGTCTATTGCTCCTGGTCAAAGTTGGTTGCTGGGGAAAAAATTGAAATTGTCAATGACTTCTTTTTTTACTTAGATCCACAATCAATACTTATCCTAACAGCAGTCAAGAAATTCGAAACACAGCTTCAGTGATTCAGATCCTTCCAGAAGAGCCGTGGGTAAGCATTAACATTACTGGTAAGTATATTCAGTTTCTCCTGGACACAAGAGCCTATTATTTGGACCCAAAAGCCTTCTGAGGTCCCAACTCTTCTCACTATTTCTTATTTGTTGGAATTGATGGAAAACCTCATAAGCAGTTCCTTACTTCACCTCTGCCTTGCATGTGGACTTCCGAGCTGTAAAACAACCCAGTGGTAGATGGAATTTGGTCCAGGACTTAAGAACAATAAATGACATAGTTGAGTCTCTACATCTTGTGGTTCCTAACCTTTATACTATAATAGACAAAGTGCTAGTCAATAGGCCTTTTATTGTAAGAACTACCTTCCCCCTGTAACTTGATTTGTGCCACTGTTAGAATCTCTACTTGGAATATTATTGCTTTTAATTTTTGACTCATGTACTTTTAACTTGTTAGTTAAATTTCTAGGCTACAACAGTTCCATGATGCATCTTCAAGAATATGAACATGTCTGGCTAAGCACAATTGATAACAGTGCATCTAAACTCCAAAATCAATCTCCACAATAGTCTATGTGTTTCCTATTGCCAAAGGGGCCCTATACAGTAGTGAGAGAAGATCTTCACCCTGAAACCTACAGTCTTCCTTTTCAGCAGGAAGTAGCTAAGAGAATACGCCATCCCCTTTTCCTTATGAATCAGAGTGAAATTTCTCTCAGGGAGGAGTGATAGGGAATGGCAAAGGACACACTGACAAAGGAGATTAATCAGAACTGGTTTTGACAGGCACTGTGGCAATGGGACAATTAAAAGAGACTTTCAAGGGGGAAAAAAGAGAGGAAAGAACTTGGGGAGTAGAGAAAATAGTGCAACAATGGATGACTGGAAATCCAAAATCTCTTTAAATGTTCATTAAAATTAATAAAATTAAAAAAAATTTCAAAAGACATACTACATTGGGGAAATCTGCTGTCAAGGACCTCTCCAAAGTGCTAAAGAACAATGATGTCAGTTTCAAGACTAAGGTGCACTTGACCCAAGCCATGAGTTTTATGTTGCTTCCTATGCATGAACAACTAATAAGGACTACAGAAGAATAGATGTCTTTGAACTGTGGTGTTGGAGAATAGTGCTGAGCAAGTATAACGGTGGGAGTGCAACCAGGGTAC
Source organism: Elephantulus edwardii (assembly GCF_000299155.1). Lineage (NCBI taxonomy): Eukaryota > Metazoa > Chordata > Mammalia > Macroscelidea > Macroscelididae > Elephantulus > Elephantulus edwardii. The sequence goes on along the minus strand of NW_006399996.1, from coordinate 1,986,727 downwards.
TCCTTAGACGCAAGGATGGTAAAACTTCATCTCACATGCTTTAGGCATGTTTTCAGGAAAGGACCATCCTTAGAAAAGGACATGCTGTAGAGGGTCAAAGAAAAAGAGGGTGACCCTTAACAAGATAAATTGACACAATGACTGTAATAATGGGTTTGAGCATAATAGAGATGATGAAGATGGTATAGGATAGGATAAAGTTGGGATCTTTTGTTTGTAGGGTTGCTGTAAGTGGTAGTTGACTTAATGGCATATAACATTAATAACAACATTGTTACTGGGTTGAAATGATATCTCGTTTGCATCTTTATAACAGCTAATGGAAAAAAGATACAACCCTGATGCACACCCTTCCTGATTTTAAACCATGTAGTGTTCTTTTGCTCTGTCTGCACAATAGTTTCTTGGTTGGTCTAGATATAAACTTCATATGGGCACAATTAAGTGTTCTGGGGTTCCTATTTTTCTCAATGTTCAATAATTAGTTACTGACTGTGGCATATTGTTGTTGTTGTTGTTATGTGCTGTTGAGTCACTTGCAAATCATAGCGACCCTATGTACAACAGCCCTAAACTCTGCCCTGTGCCAATCGCACTGTCTCCAATACGCCCATCCCGATTACCCCAGTCACTGAATCAATCCACCTCATAGAGGGCCTTCCTCTCCTGCGCCATCGCTCTACCCTCCCAAGCATAATATCCCTCTCCAAGGACCGGTCCCTCCTTACAACATGTCCAAAGTATGTCAGACGAAGCCTCAGAATTCTTGCCTCTAAGGAGCCGCCTGGTTTAACCCTCTCCAGGATGTGAACCTGTTTGTTTTCTTAGCAGTCCATGGTACCCTCAATCACCTCTTCTCCAGCACCACAGCTCAAAGGCATCAATTCTCCTATCGTCCCTAGTCATTGTCCAACTCTCTGATGCATAACAAGTGATTGCAAAGACCATGGCCTGTATCAGGC
>NW_006399996.1:1950399-1984880 GCF_000299155.1 Elephantulus edwardii | reverse complement strand
AGCAGTCCATAGTATTCTCAATACTCTTCTCCAGCACCACAGCTCAAAGGCATCAATTCTCCTTCTATCCTCCTTGGTCATTGTCCAACTCTTTGATGCATAACAAGTGATTGCGACCTTTGCATAGTAAATAAAAAAAAATAGACATTCTTCTGGTATTCTCCACTTTCAACCAATATCCATCTGACATCAGCAATGATAGCCCTGGTGCAGTGGCATCTTATAAAACCAACTTGACCTTCTAGTAGTTCTCTGTCAATATAGTGTTCTAGCCATTTTTTCATGATCTTCAACAATATTTTGCCTGTATGAGATATTAATGATTTTGTTCAATTAGGTCCACATTCTGTTGGATCATCCTTTTTGGAAATGGGGACAAATGTCAATCTCTTCCAGCGAGTCTGCCAGACAGGCGTCCTCCAAATTTCCTGGTGTAAACTGGTGAGCACATCCAGGGCTGCATCTCTTAGTTCAAACATGTCATTTGGTATTTAATCAATTCCTTGTGCCTTATTTTCTGCCAATGCCTTCAGTACTGCTTTAACTTTATCTTTCATCATCATTGACTCTTGTTCATATGATCATTATTTGTTGTTGTTATGTGCCATTATGTGGTTGATAGGGAGCTCTGGTGCCCTAGGGTTAAGGATCTGCTCTGCCAACCCATGCATGCATGGTTCAAATCCACCAGCTGCTTTCTGGAAGAAAGGCAATCTGTTCCGGTGTGGTTTACAGCCTCTGAAAATCCTCTGAAGGGTCAGCAGTTAGTTGATTCTGACTCATAGTGAAAAACAGTGTAGCTGATTGAGCTATGCAAACGTATTGCTAGTTTGTAATCCTTAGTATTTCATCTCTTGCCTGATAGTATGGTTGGTGGAGGATGGAAGTGTGTGCGCAATTCTGTCTGGTGATGTGCACTTGGGCTAGTGTTGCTCGTGTTGGTTATAACCTTCTGTTGGACCAGGGGTTGGTCTTCATGCTGGCCCAGTGGGTGAAGCTGCAGGTAGGTGTCGGGCTGGAGACTGTTGTTTTCTGTCCGTTGTCAGATGGAACAAAGAGAAATGGAACCAAAACAAAACAACAAAGAAAACACAAAATCCCAAACCAGTATTGGATGTTGTTGTTGTTATGTGCCGTCGAGTCGCTTGCGACTCAAAGCGATCATATGTACAACAACCCTAAACTCTGCTCTGTCCTGTGCCAATCGCACTATATCTGACACTCCCATCCCAATTATCCCAGTCACTGAATCAATCCACCTCACAGAGGGCCTTCCCCTCCTGCGCTGTCCCTCCACCCTCCCAAGTATGATGTCCTTCTCCAAGAACCAGTCTCTCCTTACAACATGTCCAAAGTATGTTAGATGAGCCTCAGAATCCTTGACCCCAACGAGCCACCCAGTTTAACCCTTTCCAGGACGAATCTGTTTTCCTAGCAGTCCATGGTATTCTCAATACACTTCTCCAGCACCACAGCTCAAAGGCATCAATTCTCCTTCTATCCTCCTTGGTCATTGTCCAACTCTCTGATGCATAACAAGTGATTGTGAAGACCATGGCCTGTATCAAATGCACCTTAGTCTCCAGAGAGACACCATTGCTCTTCAGTACTTTGGAGAGGTCCCTAACAGCAGACTTTCCCATGGCAATGCACCTTTCAATTTCCTGGCTACTGGTGCCAAGAGTGTTGACTGTGGAGCCAAGCAAACTAAAGCTGTGAACAATCTCAGTCTCTTCACCATCCATCCTGATTCTGCCAATTGGTTCAGTGGTGAGAATCTTTGTCTTCTTGACATTGAGCCTCAATCCATATTGGAGACTGCAGTCCTTGACCCTCTGCAGCAGGTCTTTCAGGTCCTCTTCAGTTTCAGCAAGCAGGGTTTTGTCATCTGCATAACACAGATTGTTGATAAATCGTCCCCCAATCTTGACCCCAAATTTCTCCTCATAGAGCCCAGCCTCCCAGATAATCTGTTCTGCATATAGGTTGAAAAGGTTTGGAGATAGGATGCATCCCTGGCGTACGCCCTTCCCAATTTTGAACCATGCAATGTTCCTTTGCTCTGTTCTGACGACTGCCTCCTGGTCCAAGTATAGGTTTCGCATTAGCACGATCAAGTGTTTTGGGATTCCCATTCTTCCCAGAGTCAGCCACAATTTGTTATGATCCACACAGTCAAATGCCTTTGCATAGTCAATGAAACACAGATAGACATTCCTCTGGTATTCTCTGCTTTCAGCTAAGATCCATCTAACATCAGCTACAATATCCCTAGTACCATGACCCCTTCTAAACCCAGCCTGGACTTCTGGTAGTTCTCTGCTGATGTGCTGTTCCAGTCGTTTTTGGATAATCTTCAGTAAAATCTTCCTTGCATGTGAAATCAGTGAGATTGTTCTATAGTTTCCACACTCTGTTGGGTCACCTTTCTTTGGGATGGGAACAAATATAGATCTCTTCCAGTCGGTTGGCCAAGTGGATTGGATTGTGAAAGAAAAATGAAAACTGAGAAGAGTACAAAATGAAAGAGAATCAGAATATAAAGGCAAAAAAGTGAAATAGAAGAGAGAGAGAAGAAGGCTAGTCCAGGGGAGCAGTGCAGCCAGGGTGCCTGGTCAAGGACAGCTACGCTGAAGAGAAAGTCACTGCCAACCTGAGACTCTCCTGAGAGCCAATCCAAGGGCAAACCATGTGGGATCCAAGGGTGAACTAACTCCATGTGGGTTGCACTGCTCCAAATGTGACTGCTGCATATTGCCTGTTGCAAAGGGCAACAAGTGAGAGAAACCCTCTCTAGGGAGCGCTGGCACCTTAGTGGTAAGGACTTGTGCTGCCACTCCAAAGACATGAGGTTCTAATCCACCTGCTGTTGCACAGGAGAAAGATGGGCAGTCTCCTCCAGTATGATTTTCTACCTCTGAGAACCTGCTGGAGGATCAGCTACGGGTCAGTTCCCACTTGATGGTAAATCACAACAATAAGAAGTAAAGGTCCCAGTCAGAAGTTGTGTCCCAGCAATGCAGGGACTGTCTGCAGGCCAGGTGTAGCAGTCCACTGGCTATATGTAAACTAAGCATGCTCCCAGTGCTAGATACCAAATTGTGTGGGCTGGTCTCAGGTGGAGCTAGGACAGGCCAGGAGAGCGTGGCTCTGGTTGGAGGAGTTTTTAAGGAGAAGTCACTTCCAGATCTCTGAGACAAGGTGGAAGATGGCTTCTTTTTGCGGCCAGCTAGCTGCTGATGTGGTTACTGCCACAGTCCTACCAGCCGGCCTCAGTCTGTTGACAATTCTGTGCTCCTTCTTTCTCCTCTAGCTGATGTTTACATTCCATTCTTTCTTCAGTTGGTGTTAAAGTACTTCTTTGTCTTTTCTTTTTAAGCCAAAACCTCAAACTTATTGCTCTGGAGTTAGAAACCACTTAACAGAAGCCAGCAGATTTTGGAAAATGTCAATTACATGGGAGGAGACTGAACATCTTTCTCCCAAGGAGAACTTCTGGATTTAAATTACCAGCTATGTGCAGCTTTTGGATTAATTGTACACTCTCTGTGAGCTGCACTGCCTGAGCTTCTACTTTTAAACTCAGGGCTCCAGAATAATCATCTGTGTTTGCTGCCCTTGTTTTCTGATGTCTATATTGAAGAGGGTTTGAACTACCTATCTGCCTAGTCTGAAACCTGACCTAGAGTCACATCCTTTGATTTTTTGACTGCTGCTTCCATTGATGCTGTTTGTGGATCCAAGTAAAACAAAACAGATTCTTGTGAAGACAAAGAGAGTCCTTGAAGTATTTCTAGACATGCAGGTAGGATGATTTGAAGTACATCAGGGTGGGGGTGGGGGGGCAGACTCAGGAGCTCTGGGGGCAGAAGGGTTAAAGAGCTTGGCTGCAAAATTGAAAATTTGATGGTCTTTAAACCTATAAATTGCTTCTAAAGAGAACGATTATGTTGGCTTCTGTAGAGGCTGTTATCATTATTAGGTGCTGTTGAGTCGAGTACAACTCACAGGGACCCAATGAACAATGGATCTGAGCTCTGTCCTATCCTGTGCCATCCTCATCATCTCTGACATACTTGAGTCTGTTGCTGCAGTCACTGTGTCAATTCATCTTGCTAAAGGTGTCTGTTTTGTATCCCTTTCCAAGGAGTAGCCTTTCCTAAAAGCATGCCCAAAGTACATTGGACAACACTTTGCTGTCCTTGCCTCTAAAGCATCTTATCTTCACTTTCTCCAAGACATATCTGTTGGTTCTTTTGGCAATCCAAATGATATTCAATGCATTTCTCCATAACCACAACTCATAGGCATCAATTCTTCTGTCACTCTTTTTCATTGTCTAGCTCTCAGCAAGTGATTGAAAAGACTATAGCTGAATCAGGCTCACCTTGGTCTTTAAACTGACATCATTGCTCCTCAGTACTTTGGAAAAGTCCCTGACAGCAGATTTTCACAATGCAATATATCTTTTGATGTCATGACTGCTAATAGATAGTAGTGTTAGAGGGAAAGGCACTCCCTTGATTTCTGGGATGAAGGGGGAGAGAACACCTTTCCCAATGTCAGCTAGTCATTGCTGGTGGGTCACAGCTCCAGGACCCCATACCGACCAGTCATTCAAAATGGATGCAAGTAAGATGAAATAGTTGACAACTCCAATGTTTTCTCTATCTATCATGATGCTGCCTACCTGCCCAGTAGTGAGGATTTTTGTCTTCTTGATGTTGAGATACAATCTGTACTGAAGGCTGTAGTCCTTGATCTTCTGCAGCAAGTGTTTCAGGTCCACACTTTCAGCAAGACTTGGAAATCCTCTGGAGCAGTTTCCTTCTGTCCTAGAGAGTTCCTAGAATTGGAATTGACTCAACGTCAACATGTTAGTTTTGGATTTTTTAAATAATTTTCCCCCCATTGTTGAAAATTTTTATTCCATCTCCTGCCTCCCCAATACACCCCACAATGTTCTATATTGTTGTCATACATGTACTGCCTAATCATATATTCCTTTCAGACAGTTCTTCCCCTCATCTGCTGTAATGCAGTGTTCATTATTGATTTACTCTTTCCCCATTCTCTCCCCAATTCCCCCATGTCTGTCCTATTTTATAACAAAGGCGTTATGCTGTGTTTGTCATTTTGTGACTGAGATTTTTCACTCAGAATAATGTCTTCTAGGCTTTCCCATGTTGCGTAATGTTTTACAAGTTCATTGTTTTTCTTTTTTTAATAAAATTTTTTATTTCAGTGAGAGTTTACAGAAAAATTAGACTTTCATTCATTTATTGTTGCACATTTTACCCTTCCTTCTCCCTCATTCAGTTCACTTTTTTTCTTTTTTTACTAGTAGGATTATCTCTGTATTTGCAGGTCTTCTTGCATATATGTTATTGAGTTTATTGTTGAGAATAGGAAGAGAATATGGATGCAAGAAAGAAAACAAGTGGAGACACAAACTTCCTTAGCTTCCCTGCCATGGATCTGCCTGATTCTTTCACATCAAGAAGTTGATTTTTCAGGTCATTTCCATAATATAGATCCTGTGGCAGGTCTCATAGTTTTCCCGCTGTTTCTTGCAGTATGGCTTCTCATAGTACCGCCTTCGCTTAATGTCTTCAATGAGCCCATTCATTCTGAGGATTCTGTTCAGGCTCCTGTATGCACCTTCCACGTTGCCATCCTGTACCATCACTGTCCTGGCAATGAATTTCAGATGTCTTGCCATGATCTTGGATTTAAGTCTTTACTCTGCTTACAGCCGAGTGTGCCCAGTTCACTTTAAAAAAAATAATTAATTCATTGTTGCACAATTACCATTCTCCCCCCCTTGCCCCCAGTCCTGTTTGCAATGTACCTCTTAGGCATTATATGTACAACAGCTCAGGATGAGAGTTCATTGTTTTTCAATGTTATGTAATATTTCTTTGTGTGAATGTACCATAGTTTTCCTATACATTCATTTGTTGATGGGCATTTGGGTTGCTTCCATCTCTTTGCTGTTGTGAATAACATAGCAATAAACATTGGTGTGCATACATGTGTTTGAGTCATGGCTCTGGTTTCTTTAGGGTATATATATTCCTAGTAGTGCAATTGCTGGGTCAAATGGTATTTCTATTTCCAACATTTTGAGAAAGGGCTAGACTGCTGTACCATTTTACATTCCCACCAGCTGTAAATAAGAGTTACAATTGCTCCACATCCTCACCAGCAATTGTTTGCTGCCCTGTTGAACTTTGCTGCTGTTGCTGGACAACACATTCGGTTTATGAAATAGGGAAATCCCAATATTTCTTCATTTCATTGGTGAGTAAGCTAAGGCTTTAGTGGAAACTTACATCTCAGAGAGACCCAGAGTGGCCTGGAGACCAACGGCGATGTGCCCAGCCTCCTACAGCCCCCTGGAGTGCTCTCCCTACACCTTTATCCTTTATCTCTATTGGTGCTTGGAGTGATGGGGGCCCTCCCTGTGGAGGAGATTCCAGGCCTCTGAAACGCAATGAAATCCTTCACCTCTTGGTTTTGATCCTGCCAGTGATTCGGGTTCTATTGTTGTTGTTAGGTGCCATCAAGTCCACTAAAACTCATAGAGACCCTATGATGTGAACTTGGCTCCATACTGCCCCATCATCACCAACTTTGACACACTGGAGCCCATTGTTACAGACCCTGTGTCAATCCATCTTGGTGAGGGTCTTTTTCTTTTACGCTGATACTGCCCTTCTAAGCATGATTTCCTTCTATAAGGACTGGCTCCTCCTATCAACATGTCCAACTATGGGAGATGAAGCCTTATAATCTTTGCATTCAAGGAGCATTCTGGTTTCACTTTATCCAAGACACACCTGCTCATTCTCTTGGCAGTTCATGGGATATTCAGTACTCGTCTTCAACACCACGCTGTCCAACTTTCAGGTACATACCAAGCAAGTGGGAAAACTGCGGTTTGGATCCGGTGTGCCTTAGTCTTTTAACTGACATTGTTGCTTTTTAGTACCCTGGAGCATTCTCCAACAGCAAATTTTCCCAGTGGGATTCACCCTTTGATTTCTTGAGTACTAGTACCTATGGAGGTTGATAGCGGATCAAAGATGAAATCATTGACAAAGTCAATCTTTTCTCCAGCTATCATGATGTTGCCTATAGGTCCAGTGGTAAGAATTCCATTTTTTTGATGTAGAGTTGAGATCCTTATTGATCTTCTGCAGCAAGCACTTCTGGTCTTCCTCACTTTTCAGCGAGCAAAGTTGTGTCATAACACAAGTTGTTGATGAGTCTTCCTTAGATCCTAATGCCACATTCTTCATAAAGTTCAGCTTCTCAAGTAATTTGTTCAAAATACAGACTGAATAGGTCTGGAGAATAGACTGTTGGATATGCCTGAACTCATGCCTGATGTACCTTTACCTCTGCTCTTCTCTCATTGACCCTATTTTGGTAAATGGTGATGTTTCTTTCCTGAGTCAACTTAGATTTCCTTTCTTCTCTCTATTGATCCACACCCAAGCTATCATCAAACCTTGTTGATTCAAATACACATCAGAATATAGCTGTTCCTTACCACATCCATCGCTACCACGCTGGTCCCTTGTCCAAACCAACATCAAATCTCATTTGGACTCTCACATAACTTCCTTCTACCCTTGCCTTTGTTACAAACAAACAAACTGTAGCCTCCAATATGGATTGAGGCTCAATGTCAAGAAGACAAAGATTCTCACCACTGGACCAATTGGCAGCATCAGGATGGATGATGAAGAGATTCAGATTGTTCACAGCTTTAATTTGCTTGGCTCCACAGTCAACACTCTTGGCACCAGTAGCCAGGAAATTAAAAGGCGCATTGCCATGGGAAAGTCTGCTGTTAGGGACCTCTCCAAAGTACTGAAGAGCAATGGTGTCTCTCTGGAGATTAAGGTGTGTTTGATACAGGCCATGGTCTTCACAATCACTTGTTATGCATCAAAGAGTTGGACAATGACCAAGGAGGATAGAAGGAGAATGGATGCCTTTGAGCTGTGGTGCTGGAGAAGAGTATTGAGAATACCATGGACTGCTAGGAAAACAAACAGATTCATCCTGGAAAGGCTTAAACTGGGTGGCTCCTTGGAGACAAGGATTCTGAGGCTCCGTCTAACATACTTTGGACATGTTGTGAGGAGAGACAGGTCCTTGGAGAAGGACATCATGCTTGGGAGGGTGGAGGGACAGCTCAGAAGGGGAAGGCCCTCTATGAGGTGGATTGATTCAGTGACTGGGAAAATTGGGATGGGAGTGTCAGGGACAGTGTGATTGGCTCAGGACAGAGCAGAATTTAGGGCTGTTGTACATAGGGTTGCTATGAGTCGCAAGCGACTCGACGGCACATAACAACAACAACAATAACCCTTGCCTATCCACAATCTACTCTCAACAAAACATCCTGACAGAGATCCTTTTAACATGGTAATACTCAACTTTGTGTTTTATTGACTATGCAAAGGTATTTGACTGTGTGGATCATAACAAATTATGGCTAAGATTGAGAAGAATGGGAATCCCTGAAAACTTAACTATGTTCATGCAAAACTTACACCTAGACCAAGAGACTGTCATGTGAACAAAGCAAGGGAACACTTGTGTTGTTGTTAAGTGCCGTAGAGTCGTAGACGACTCATAGTAACCCTATGAACAAGAGACACATATAATTTTTATCATTTCCCTAAATTCATAGTTTCCGGAGGCAAGCTATTTCGGAAGTGGATGCCACTCCTGCTTCCAAAAGAGAACACTATATGGTTTAAAATTGAGAAAGGTATACATCAGGATTGTGTCTTTTCAGGATATCTATTCAAATTATGCTGAATAAATTATTTGAGAAGCTGGACTTTTATGAGGAGGAATCAAGATTGACAGATGACTGACTCATCAATAACCTGTGTTATGCAGATGACACAAGCTTGTGTACTGAAAGTGAGGAGGACTTGAAGCGCTGCAGAAGATCAAACACTGTAGCTTTTGGTGTGGATTGCATCTCAGCATCAAGAAAATGAAATTCTCACCACTAGATCAATAGGCAACATCATTATAGATGGAGAAGAGATTGAAACTGTCTACGAATTCGTATTACTTGGATCCATAATCAGTGTACTTGGTAACATCAGTCAGGAGATCAGGAGGTGTATTGTACTGGGAAAATTTGCAATCAGGGACCTCTTTAAATTACTGAGCAGCAATCATGTTAGTTTGAGAACAAAGGTGCCCCTGATTCAGTCCATAATCTTTTCATTCACTTGCTATGCATCTGAGAGCTGGATAATGAAAAAAGAGGAAAGAAGGAAAATTGATGCCTTTGAGCTGTGGTGTGGGATAACAGTACTGGATAGACTTCTTTCAGAACTCTTGGAGAAGGCGAAGCCAGAGTGCTCCTTGGAGGCAAGTTTGGTGATCCTTCATCTTGCATACTTTGGACATTTTGCTAGGAGATGCCTATTCCTCGGAAAGGGATATCATGCTTGGAAAGGTGGAAGAACGATGAAGGAGAAGGAAGACTCTCAAGCAGGTGGGTTCACAGCGACTGCAGTGATGAGCTTGAGCATGTCAGGGGTTGAGAGGTGGCCACAGGATAGACCAGGGATCAGATCTGTTGTTCACAGAGTCGCTATGAGTACCTAACAACAACAACAACAACAACTCCTCAACTTTGGCTGATTCTTGAAATCTTCTGGAGAATCCTAAGAAGCAAAAATAGGCCTTCACTCCCAGACACTATTTCAATATAGTGGAGCTAAGAAGAAAAAAACCATATGACCACTAGAGAGCAGTGTTGCACAACAATCGGTTTAATGGAGCCCAAGCATTGAGAGCTCAAATACATGGATGGTCCCAGCCGCTCAAGGACCCCGATGAGCTATGCAAGAAATCAGAGGAAGTGGGCGGGCGGCGGACACACAAAGAAACTTTCGGAGAAGAATGGTGTCCCTGCGCTACATGGCTATTCTTATCTAGGTAACATCCCTGTGCAGCAAAGGAGGGCGCTGGGTTAGAGGACTCCAAAGGGAAACAGCAAGTACAGGCTTTCGTTTTATTTTCTTTTTTAAAGGGAAAGCTTGAATGCAGTCTTCTACTACCACAAATTATGCAGTAGAATTTCCCACATGTGCTGAAACCACAAGGGTCAGCACATCCAGAGTGCAGTGAATAAGCCTGGGAAAACCACCTTCATGATCATGGTATCTTCCTGGCCAGGTAATTATTAAGGCTTTATTTTAAAAGGTTTATCTTAAAAGGTTTTATCATAAAAAGCTTTAGGGTAATGCAGGCAGACTCTGAGTGGCTAAAAGTCTGTTTATTTTTAAAACAATGGGATTTATGCAAATAGGAGTTTACTGCCTCTGGACTGTTTGGGTTAACAGGCTTAAATTTACTAAGAAAAAATGAAACTGCCTCAATACACTGGGGCTTTCTTAGCTCACTTATATAACAAAACAAACAAAACCCATGCCCTGAGTGAACTGACTTGTAGCCGACACACCAGGTTTTCATCCACTTCCTAAACCAGAAGTCTCTGAAAACTCTATGAACTTTTAAAAAAGACTATAGTTATAGAAAGATTTCAGGTCTTTTGTTTATAGGGTCACTATGAGTCATGGTTGACTCTACTGGCATTCAACAACAACCCAATTGCTACAGGAGTCATTTGCTTATCTTTCCCCTGAGGAGAAGCTGGTGGTTTTGAATAGTCAGTCAGCCTTTAAGTTAGCGGCACAGCTCTTTACCCATTCAGCCACCAGAGCTCCCTCAAGTGGGGCCAGGGAAAAGTTTTTTGTCTTGTTTTTAACAATTTTTTTGTGCTTCAGGTGAAGATTTACATAGCAAATTAGCTTCCTAATTAATAACTCCTGTGCAAATTGTTCTGTGAGGGGGTGGCAACCCATCCCACCTCCCCCAACCCACATGCCCCAACCCTCACCCCAGCCCCACTACATCAGCACTCTCTCATTTTCCTCCCTGGATTCCCAGTTTCCACTAATCTGGTTCCTCTGTCTTGCCCAGTCTTTTCATCTTTAGTTTTGGGAAATGTTGCCATTTCAATCTGGAATAGTTCATATTTTAAGAAGTATATTCTTCCTAGGTATTATTATTATTATTATTATTATTATTATTTTATAGATCCATTTATTATGAGGAGGAATGCAGCATCAGGATTGGAGGAAGACTCATCTGTGTTATGCAGATGACACGGCCTTGCTTGCAGAAAATGAGAAGGGCCTGAAGTGTTGGTTGTTGCAGAAGGTATGGATTACATCTCAACATCAAGAAAACAAAGATTCTTACCATGGCCCAATTGGCAGCATCATGATAGACGGAGAAAATATTGAGATTGTTAACAATTTTATCTTGCTGGGATTCATAACACTCTCAGCACCAGCAGTTAGAAAATCAAAAGTTGCTCTGGGGAAGTTTGCTGTCAGAGACCTCTCCAGAGTACTGAAGAACAATGTTATCAGTCTAGAGACTAAGGTGCACCTGAATCAGGCACAATTACATTGTCCAGAAAGCTGGACAATGATTAAGGATGACAGAAGAATTGGTGCCTTTGAGTTGTGGTGTTGGACTGCCACTGCCAACCATGAACAACCAAGTCTGTCCTGAGGAGAGTGAAGCCAGGTTGCTCCTTGGAAGCAAGGATTTTAAAGCTCCAGCTCACTTACTTCAGGCACACTGCCAGGTGGGACTGGTCCTTGGAGAAGGACATCATGCTTGGAAGGGTGGAGATGAGATAGATTGACTCAGTGACTGTGGTGATGGGGATAAGTGACTGGCTCGAGTTAGGGCAGGTTTCAGAGCTATTGTTCATAGAGTTGCTGTGATGTAGTCAACTCAATAACAACAACAACAACAACAACAACAATGTTGATTGGCTGAAAAGTGGCCTTAGGGAGTGTCTTCAGTTTTGAGTTAGAAAGTTGTTTTAGGATGATCCTCTCAGGGTTCCTCCAGTCTCTTTCAGACTAGTAAATCTGGTTTGTGGTTGGTTTTTTGTTTGTTCGTATTTTGTTGACACATTCAAACCTTCCTGATAGGGCCTTTTACTGGGGTCCTGGTCAGAGTGGTTAGTAGTGGTGGCTGGGCACCGTCAAGGTTTTCTTTCTCGGCTTAGAGAAAGCTGTGGTTCGTGCCCTCATTTAGACTGACTGCTTCCTTGAGTCTTCAGTTTATGTCCTCCTTTGCTCTGGGCTGGAAGAGCCTGACTGAAAGCTATTAAGATCCCAGATCCTACTCACCCGATTAGGATGCAGAACATTATATTTATATAAATATATTTATTGTTTGACTAACTGATCTAGTATTCCCTAAGATTATGTCATTAGGGACCTCTCCAGATTACTGAGGAGTAAGAAGAGCTCTGGGGGCCTAATGGTAAGAAACTGTGCTGCAATCCCAAAGGCACGTGGTTAAAATCCAGCAGCTGTTCTGTGAAAGAAGGATGGGCAGTCTCCTCCAGTGCAATTTACTGTCTCTGAAAACCCACTGGAGGGTCAGCTCATTGGTCCACATCGACAATAATGATGTCAGTTTCAGGACTAAAGTGCCCCTGATCCAGGCCGTGGTCTTTTCAGTCACTTGCTGTGCATCTCAGAGCTTGACAATGACAAAGGATGACAGAAGAAGAATTGATGCTTTTGAACTGTGGTCTTGGGGAAGAGTGCTGAAGATCCCATAGAGAGCAAAAAAAGCCAACAGATACATCTGGAGAAGGTGTAGTCAGAGTGCTCCTTGGAGAAACATACTTTGGGTATGTTGCTAGGAGAGGCTGTTCATCGGAGAGGGTCATCGTGCTTGGGAAGGTGGAGGGTAGCACCTTGGGAAAAAGAGGAAAACCCTCAAACAGGTGGATTGACACAGTGACAGCAGCAATGGGCTCAAGTGTGTCAGAGATTGTGAGGATGGCACAGGAAAGGACAGTATTCAGATCTTTTCTTCATAGGGTTGCTATGAGTTGAACACTGTTTGATGACACCTAACAACAACAGCAACAACAACATGGTCCTTAGCCTTCAGGTTCAATTATTCAGCCTTGATGTGTAAGGAGTTTCTATAACCATGCCTTTATACATTCACATATATTGTTGTTTGCTGTTATGTACTGTCAAATTGGAATTGATCCATAGCTGACCCTCCAGAGGGTTTTCAAAGACAGTTAATTACACGAGAGGAGACTGTCCATCTTTCTCCTGTGGAGCAGCTGGTGGATTCAAGTAATGCCTTTGGGTTGGCAGCGCAATTCCTCACCAATAGCCCACCAGACATATAGATATATAAACATGATAAAGCCCATGTAGGCATGATAATAGAATCACCTTATACAATTGAGACTTAAATGCAACCAGAGTTATTTTCAGAGGCAAGGATGGTGGGACCTGGCCTCACATACTTTGGGCATGTTGTTAAAAGGGTGCAGCTTAGAGAAAGACATCATGCTTGGAGAGATGGAGGGTCAGTGAAAGAGAAGATCCTCAACAACACAGATCAACATAGTGATTGTAGCAATGGCCTTGTAAGTATGTCCGGGATGGTGAGGATGGCATGGGATAGGGCAAAGTTCTTAGGGTTGTTAGGAGTCGTAGTTGACTCAATGACAACAACAATGTATACACACATGGGTATATATGCAGCATTTACAAATTTGTATGTGGAAACATCCACAGCCACACCTACATACATATGGGGTGTATGACTATATAACTTCCGTCACCTATTTAGCATATACTCACAGATTATTTTATTTATGGAATTGTAAATGCTACCCTTTTAGTGATTTCCTTGGTATCATTCCACAACTCATCTGGCCTTTGATCACTGGTGTCCAATGCCTCAACTCTATTCTTAAGATGACTTTGAAATTCAGATGGAATTGATTCAAGATCATATCATCGTTCTCGGGGACTTACTTTAATTTTTTTTAGTCTGAATCTAAACTTGAGTATGCAATCAAGATGCATTAATAATAACGGGTGACTGGAATGCAAAAGTTAGAAACAGGATAGAAGTATCAGTAGTCGGAAAACATGAACTTGGTGACAGAAATGACGCTGAAGATAGAATGACAGAATTCTGTACAAACAATGACCTATTCATTTCAAATACTTATAAGAAACATAAATGCAGACACTATACACATGAATTTCACCTGGTAGTATGCACAGGAATCATATCGACTACAGTTGTGGGTAGAATTGCTAGAGAAGTTCAATATCAGCTGTGAATATTAGGCCAGGTGCTGATTGTGGATCAGACCACCAACTAGCTACTCATATGCAAGTTCAAGTTGAAGCTAAAGAAGGTTAAATCAAATCCACAGAAACCAAAATTTGATCATGAGTCTATACCACTTGAATGTCAAAAGCATCTCATTAACAGATTTGAGACCTTGAACACTACTATGAGTGAAGAGTAGATAAGCTGTGAGAGGATATCAAGAATATCAATAATGAAGAATGCAAAAGGTAATTAATTACAAAGAGAGAGGAGGAAGAAAAGACCAAGATGGATGTCAGATGAGACTGAATATTGTGCTTGAGCACTAAGAATCCAAAGCAAAGGGAAGAAATCAAGAAATTAAGGAGCTGAAGAGAAGATTTCAAATGGCAGCGAGGGAAGACAAAGCAAAGTATTATAATGAAATGTGCAAAGAGCCGGAATCAGGAAATCAAAAGGGTCAAACCTGCTCAGCATTTCTTAAGCTGAAGGAACTGAAGAACAAATTCAAGCTTTGACTTGCAATACTTAAGGATGCTTTGAGCAGAGTATTAAATGATCCAGGAAGCATGAAAAGAAGGTGGAAGGTATACAGAGTTACCATACAAAAAAATAAAATAAAATTGGCTGACACAGAAGAATTTCATGAAACAATGTATGAGCAAGAGCCTGTGGTGAGGAAGGAAGAAATTCAAGCCACTCTGAAGGAATTGTCAAAAAACAAGTCCCCAGGAATTGACTGCATACCAATTGACATATTTCAACAAACAGATGCTTCTCTAAATGCACTCACCAAGTTGTGCCAAGAAATCTGGAGGACAATCACCTGGCCAACTGGAAGAGAACCACATTTATTCCCATTTCAAAGAAAGGTGACCCAACAGTGTGAAAATTATCAAACAATATCATTAGTATCACATTAAAGCAATATTCTGCAGAAAATGACCCAAAAAACGAATGGAACAGGACTTGAACAAGGAAATATCAGACATGCAGGCTGGGTGTAGAAGAGGTCATGGCACTAGGGATATTATAGCTAATGTTAGATGGATCGGCTATAAACAGAGAGTACTAGAGGAATGTCTAGCTGTGTTTCATTGATTATGCAAAGGCATTTGTGTGGATTATAACAAACTGTGGCTAAGTCTAAGAAGAATGAGAATCTCAGGAGACTTTATAGTGCTTATGTGAAACCTATACTTGGACAAGGAGGCAGTCGTCTGAACAGTGCAAGGAAACACTGCATGGTTCAAAATTCGGAAGGGTGTATGTCACGGTTATGTCCTATCTCTGTACCTTTTCAGTCTATATGTGGAATAGATCATCCAGGAGGCTGGGCTCTATAAGGAGTGTGGCATCGGGATTGGAGGAAGACTCAATAACCTGCTCTATGCAGATGACACAGCCTTACTTGCTGAAACTGAGGAGAATCTGAAGCACTTACTGCAGAAAGTCAAGGACTGCAGCCTTCAATATGTATTGAAGCCCAACATCAATAAAACAAAGATTTTCACCACTGGTCTGATTGGCAGCATCATGATAGACAGTGATGAGATTGAGATTGTTAACAGCTTTAGTTTGCTTGACTCCACAATCAACATTCTTAGTATCAGCAGCCAGGAAATCAAAAGATGAATTTCACTGGGAAAGTCTGTTGCCAGGGACATCTCCAGAGTACTGAAAAGCAATTATATCAGTCTGGAGACTAAGGTGAGCCTGCTCCAGACCATGTGCTATGCATCAGAAAGCTGGATAATTACTAGGGATGATAGAAGGAGAATTGATGCCTTTGAGCTGTGGTGTTGGAGAAGAGTATTGAATATATAATAGACTGCTAAGAGAACAAACAGGTTCATCCTGGAGAAGGTGAAACCAGGCTGCTCCTTGGAGGCTAGGATTTCAAAGCTCCATCTGACATACTTTAGGCATATTGCAAGGAGGGACCAATACTTGGAGAGAGACATTAAGCTTGGGAGGGTGGAGGGACAGCTCAAAAGAGGAAGACCTTGGATGAGATGGATTGATTCAGTGACTGGGCTAATGGGGATAGGTGTGTCAGAGACAATAAGGTTGGTTCAGGATAGAACAGTGTTCAGAGATGTACATAGGATCACTATAATTCACAGATGACTTGACGACACGTAACAACAAAAACTACATGAGTAATTGATCTGACCCACAGTTTGCCCCTGGCCTAGATTGGACTGCTGATATTGAGCTTCTATAATGATTTTTTTTTCTATAATGATTTCTTTCACAAATGTAGTCAATCTGATTCCTATGAAGCCCATCAGGTGAGATCCATGTGTAAAGTAATCATCTGAGTCTTTTAAAAAACATATTTGCAATAAATAAATAATTGTAGATACAAAATTCAATTATTCTACTTCCAGTCTCATTTATATCACCAAGCCCATAACACTCTTGGCACCAGTAGCCAGGAAATTAAAAGGCACATTGCTATGGGAAAGTCTGCTGTTAGGGACCTCTCCAAAGTACTGAAGAGCAATGGTGTCACTCTGGAGACTAAGGTGCGTCTGATACAGGCCATGGTCTTCGCAATCACCTGTTATGCATCAGAGAGTTGGACAAGGAGGATAGAAGGAGAATTGACGCCTTTGAGTTATGGTGCTGGAGAAGAGTATTGAGAGTACCATGAACTGCTAGGAAAACAAACAGATTCATCCTAGAGAGGGTTAAAACAGGCTACTCCTTGGAGGCAAGGATTCTGGGGCTTCGTCTGACATACTTTGGACATGTTGTAAGGAGAGACAGGTCCTTGGAGAGGGACATCATGCTTGGAAGGGTGGAGGGACGGCGCAGGAGGGGAAGACCCTCTATGAGGTGGATTGATTCAGTGACTGGGGTAATCGGGATGGGTGTGTCAGAAGCCATGCGATTGGCACAGAATAGAGCAGGGTTTAGGGCTGTTGTACATAGGGTCGCTATGAGTTGCAACGACGCGACGGCACATAACAACAACAACAATAACAACCTTATTCACTGTTTCCTGTTTTTGCATTCAGGTCCCAAATTATTATTAACACATCTTAATTGCATGTTCAGTCAATTTCAGACTACAAGATTTGGTAAATTTTTCTATTTCTTTCTCTTTGGCTATAGATGTAGGAGTGTATATTTGAATAATAGTCAAGTCATTACAAAAACAGGAGAAATAAATAATCAAAATGGATGTCAGAAAAGATTCTAAAGATTGCACTGGAGTTTTGAGAAGCCAAAACAAAAGGAAAACATGATAAAGTTAAAGAGCAGAACAGAAGATTTCAAAGGACAGTTTGGAAGAACAACACAAAGTATTATAATGGAATCTACAGATACCTGGAATTGGAGAAGAAAAAGGGAAGAATTCACTCCGTATTTCTCAAGATGAGAGAACTGAAAAACAAATTTAAGCCTCATGTCACAATATTGAAAGATGCTATAAACAATATATTAAATGACCCAGAAAACATCAGAAGAAGATGGAGGAATACACAGAAGCACTGTACTTGAAAGAATTGATTGACACAGAAAAATTTCAGGAAGTACCATGTGAACAGGAGCCAATGGTAATGAAGGAGGAAGTAGAAGATACATTGAACACATTGGAAAAAATAAGGACCTAGGAATTGATGGGATATCAATTAACCTGTTTCAATTAACGTTAAGATGCAGCCTTGGATGCACTCACCAGTTTATGCCAGAAAATTTGAAGGACAGCTGTCTGGCTAACAGATTGGAAGAGGTTCATATTTGTTCCCATTCCCAAGAAAGGTAAGCCAATTGAATGTGGAAACTATAAAAAAAATCATTGATATTATACTTAAGCAAAATGGCTAGAATGGTACATAGATAGGTAATTGACAGAGTTTAAGCATGACTTGGAAAAGGCTGTGTCACCAGCGATATTATTGCTGATGTTGGAAAGATTCTGGCTGAAAGTAAGAAATACCAGAAAAATATCTGTTTGTGTTTTATTGACTATGCAAAGACATTTTACTGTGTGGATTATAACAAGTTGTGGCTGATATTAAGAATGGGAATTCCAGAGCACTTAATGTACTTATGTGGAACCTATACCTGGGCCAAAAGTCTGTTGTGTGAACAAAGCAAGGGAGCATTACATGATTTAAAACAGAGAAGGGAGAGTATCAGGTTTGTATTCTCTGTCCATACTTATTCAATCTGTACACTGAACAAATTAACTGAGAAGCTGCTTGAACTCTATGAAGAGGAGTGTGGCATCAAGATTGGAGCAAGACTCATCAATAACCTGCATTATGTAGATGACACACCTTGCTTGCTGAAAGTGAGGAAGACTTGAAACACTTGTTTCAGAAGATCAAGGAATGAAGCTTTCTGTAGGGATTATATCTCAACATCAAGAAAACAAAGATTCTTACCACTGGACCGGTAGGCAGCATCATGATGGATGGAGAGGAGATTGAAACTGTCACCTGTGAAGGTTTCTGAAGCCACTATGCTTTGATTGACTGTCAGCATGTGAGTTTAGAGTACTGCTTTGAGAACTCTCAGCAGAAAGTTAGCTGAAAATAGCTTCCTGGACAAGCATGCAGACATGTCCCAAGAAAATAGGCATTCTTGAGACCTCATGACCCAGAAGAGCAGCTGTGAAAGCTTAGATAATGAGAAACTAAAGTCTTTGAGAGTTTGTGAAAAATACAGATTAACAGGAAGCTATTGTCCTTGAAAGTTTGCAGAAAAGATAAATTTCATGTTTGTTTGTTAGTATTTTCTGGGCAAATTATTATGGCATTCCAACTATATTGAAAATAGGTGGGTTTTTTTTTAAAAAGAAATAATTGCTTATTGTGTAGTGAGAAGCTTAATAATAATACAATATTTATTTTTTCTGTATATACTGAAAGAACTAAATATCAAGGTCTTAGCTCTTGCTCTGGCTCCCTGTTCCTAGCTTTGTTTCTTTGTCTATGCATTTTTTCCTCAGCAGCACCATGTCCTCAGGTCCCACCAGAAAACAGCAACACGTGTCACCCAAACAGGGACCTGAAAGTGTTTCCGGAGGAGTGAAGGTGAACCAACAACAGCAGTTGCTATTCTACATAAAGACCATTTATATATAAAGAATATTTGGAATTCAGAATATTACAGGGTTATGAGGTAATAACAATCTCGTGTGGCTACTTTTGTCACATTACTGCACCATTTATTAAGATAATATGGTGCTAAGATTTTTAAATATAAATTGAAAATTACTTAGAAGTAGTTATGAAATATAGTCCTTGGTTTCCTGATAAAAGAACTATAGATGAAGAAATATGAGTAAGAGTTAAAAACTGTTCAAGAAGCTATCAAACAAGGAGAACAAATTCCTATTGACTTTTGGCCAATATAGGATTTATAATAATGCAAATAATTAAATATCAGTAACAATACTTTAATAGAAATAGAAAAGAAATAATTTAATAATAATTAAATATAACTAAGAATATAAATTAATATACTATAAGCATAGTAGTGATGTCTATGCAGAATTATAGTCATGTTCCATGAAATTTGCAAAGAGAGATGACTGAATCTATGCATAAATATGAAATAAATGATACTGTATTGGAGAAGGTTAAAGCTGAAAGTGAGACATTAATACAAGAAAGTGAAACTAAGCCTCAGCAAATATATCCGCTGCCTCCCACTGCTTCAAACTGGGACAGAGAAATGTACAAGCTGAGTTTGAGGAGCTTCGTGTTGGCCAGAGGCAGCACTCTTGTTGCCTTTAGAATAGAGCCTTAGGAAGATGCAATCCTGAATTATTAACTTTTCCTAAAGAATTAAGCTCAAGAAAGTGTTTTTAGTTTGTTGTTGTTTCTTTGTTTTCTTCTCTCATAAAGAATTTTCCACCAGCCCTGAATTTTCTGGCTAGGTGCAGGGTGGAGAAAACTTCTTAAGTTTAATGTAGCAATAGTTTTGGGCTCACAAAATCTGACAACTTCAGTAAAATAAGAAAAATAAAAGACACAGGAATGAAGCTAACATAAAAGAAAACTCTCAATTTAGAAGATAAAAAAAGCAAAAATTAAGTAATAAAGATAAACATTTAAATAAATTAGTACCTGCAGATGAAAAAATTTTAAAGGCTAAAATCTCTGAATTAGTAAAAAAAAAAAAAATTAAAATATACTACATTTGGTAGTCATAAAGCTGGCTAGTCCATTTATTTTTTGGTAATTTGGAATGCCAAAGATAAACACAGGAACCAGTCTTTAACAGCTGCATAGGTAATGTGACCTAAGAGTTTGAGAACAGATAAGAAAGAAAATGCAACCTATTTCCTAGGGTAGATGTAACGAACAAAGATTATAGGAGAATGAGTGACAGTTGAGTGCCCTTAATCAACTAATTGTGTAGTTGGATTTTCTAAAGTGCCATGAAACAAAACAGCTTTCCCTAAGCATAAATACCATGTTCATTATAGTGAAAGGACGCCCCCAAGAACAGGCACCAAGTGAACAAAGGTCCACAGAAGAAGACAGCCTCTTTTGTTGTAATAAGATATGTAATGATTATAGTAGCAGTTGTTGTACAAGAAAAAAAAAGGCATGTATTCAAATTTTAATAAAAACTCCTAATATTATTATTTTACTTATTACTAGTAAAGAATTTTCAAAAGCTTATCCTTTATCTGTTAATTTACAATTGGCACTAAGAGATTATTCTGGTAAAATAGAGTATCATTATCCTGCAAAAAAAGTATAATATTTTTTAAAACATACTTCCTGGGTAATAAGAAAAATAGTTTAAAAAGATCCTATTTCAAATGCTAAAACTTATTTTAATTGTTCTTCCATGATTTAAAAAAGTCTGTGCATATACATATATCTATCTATATTTTTAACTTTACCAAGTGAAACCAAGCCATATTGTTTTGAGCCAATTAAGAAAATTACAGTTATTAAAATGTAATATTTTAGAGTGGTAAACACACATAAAATAACTTAGTATGCCTAGACAATGACTAAGGATAACAGAAGAAGAAAAGATGCCTTCAAGTTGTAGTGCTGGAGAAGAGTCTTGAACATACCATAGACTGCCAAGAAAACAAATAGGTCTGTCTTGGAGAGGGTGAAACCAAGTCTCTCCTTGGAGGCTAGGATTTTGAAGCTCTGCCTCGTTTACTATGGGCATGTGGCCAGGAGAGATCCGTCTTTGGAGAAGGGCATCATGCTCAAAAAGGTAGACGGACAGCACAGGAGAGGAAGACCCCCATATGAGATGAATTGATACATTAACTGGAGCAATGGGGGTTGGTGTGTCAGAATTAGTGAGACTGGTTCAGGACAAGGAAGGGTTCAGAACTGCTGTACATCAGGTCGCTATACATCACAGGTGACTCAATAATATACATCACAGGCGACTCAAAGGCACATAACAATAACATACTATGACATGCTTGGAAGCAGAAGTGGCATCCACTTCCTAAACAGCATGCCTCCAGAAATTCTATGAACTTTGATAAATGTCAGTAGTTGTGGAGGGGCTTCAGGCCTGTTGCTCATAGGGTCACTATGAGTTGTGCTCGACTAGAAGGCAAACAATGACAACATACCTACACTACTGAACAAAAACCACCTTGAGGAAAAAAGTTGAAAGTCTTAGCATTGTCTGAGACTCAAGAGAGATAGCAAAAATAACTGGTAATAAGTTCTGTGTATTTTTTAGAAGGCTTGAGAAAAGGTGAATTCTATTCGCTTTAGTTTATAACCTGTAAATGAGTTTATAAAGAAAAAATATTTTAAAATTTTTATATTACATCAATTATGGTAGATTTATTTATAAGATAGAAAAAAAAAGACTGATGAATCTTACAATGCAAAATGTTAATTAATGGGTGCCAATCTCCAAAGAACAGAACCTAATAAGATTTGACAAATAGATGTAAGCTTGCCTTAAGGAAATGGGCTTATGTACACGTTACAGTAGACACTTTTTCAAGATTTATTCGTGCTGCTCTCATGACTAGTGAACACACTGCTATGGTTATTTCACATTTATTGCATTTTTTTACTGTTATGGAAGTTCCAAATCAACTTAAAACTGATAATGGCCCTGGTTATACTGTTGTTGTTGTTGTTATGTGCCGTCGAGTCGCCTGCGACTCATAGCGACCCTATGTACAACAGCCCTAAACTTTGCTCTGTCCTGTGCCAATCGCACTGTCTCTGACACTCCCATCCCAATTATCCCAGTCACTGAATCAATCCACCTCAGAGAGGGCCTTCCTCTCCTGCGCTGTCCCTCCACCCTCCCAAGCATGATGTCCCTCTCCAAGGACCGGTTTCTCCTCAAAACATGTCCGAAGTATGTTAGACGGAGCCTCAGAATCCTTGCCTCCAAGGAGCCACCCGGTTTAACCCTTTCCAGGACAAAATTACTCAAAATTTTTCTTCATTTTGTTCAGAATGGAATATACAGCCTATTACTAAAATACCTTATAATGCACAAGGGCAAGCAATTGTAGAATGTACTCATTGTACACTAAAAGTTCAGTTTGCTAAACTTGTACAAAAACAAAAAAGAGGAATCGCTCCTCCTGAGTGGAGAGATTTATTAAACATTACTTTTTTTTAATTCAAATTTACTAGCAATAGATAAAGATTCCGTTACTCGAGGTTGTCGCCATTTTGGGAATACTTCAGTTAGATAATAGAGGAATCTGGTTTAGAGATTTTGTTAACCTGTGGAAGCTTGGATTTATAAAAGTCGGAGGCAGAGGATGTGCTTATATTTTCCTTGATGAATCCGGTGAAGCAATATGGATTCCTCTTTGGAGAGTCTGGCACCAATCCTCAGCCACTGACAACAATTCCGCCTGAATGGAACCAGGAAGGTTCCTTCCTGAACAAGAAGACTCTGTTTCCACCTCCCCAGATGATAATGAAAACAACAGATGCATATCCTGTGATTGAGATGGTGGCAATGACAATTAAAAAACACCAACAAAGAAAATGAAGCAAAGACCTACTGTTTCTCCTCCTATTTGGGGACAAATTAAACATCTCACAGATGAAGCAGAGAAAATTCTTCTTACTACAAGAACTCCACATTCTCCAGAAAAAAAAAAGTTTCTAGTTATGATGGCTGTTAGGCCATGTGCTTCTTTTTTTTTTAAATTTCATTTTATTAATTTTAATGAACATTTACAGAGATTTTGGATTTCCATTCATCCATTGTTGCACTATTTTCTCTACCTACTCCCCAGTTTGTTCCTCTTTTTTTTCTCCTTGAAAGTCTGTTTTAATCGTCCCAGTGCCACAGTGCTTGTCAAAACCAGTTCTGATTAATCTCCTTTGTCAGTGTGTCCTTTGCCATTCCCTATCACTCCTCCCTGAGAGAGACTTCACCCTGATTCATAAGGAAAAGGGGATGGTGTATTCTCTTAGCTACTTCCTGCTGAAAAGGGACGCTGTAGGTTTCAGGGTGAAGATCTTCTCTCACTACTCTAAAGGGCCCCTTTGGCAATAGGAAACATGTAGACTTGCCATGTGCTTCTATGGCATTTAGAGAGCACATGCGTTTGGGGCATATAGTCCCCATCTTCCTTTGTTACAAGTAGTTGATTGGAGTGAACATACACCTATTGTTTATACTAATGATTCTATACATTTCCCTTCCCCATGGGATATTGGGCCTTCTCATCCTGGAGAGGGTTGTTGTTGTTATGTGCCGTCGAGTTACCTGTGACTCATAGCAACCCTTTGTATAACAGTTCTAAAGCCTGCTCTATCCTGTGCCAATCTCATTGCCTCTGACACACCTACTCCCATTACCCCAGTCATAGAATCAATCCATCTCATCGAGGGTCTTCGCCTCCTACACTGTCCTTCCACCTTCCCAAGCATGATGTCACTCTCCAAAGATTGGCCACTCCTTGCAATAGGTCCAAAGTATGTCAGACGAAGCTTCAGAATCCTTGCCTCCAAGAGGCTTGGATTAACCTTCTCCAGGACGAATTTGTTCGTTCTCTTAGCAGTCCATGGTACATTCAATACTCTTACCATTACCACAGTTCAAAGGCATCAATTCTCCTTTTATCATCCCTAGTCATTGTTCATCTCTGATGCTTAGCAAGTGATTGCAAAGACCATGACCTGTATCAGCTGGATCTTAGTCTCCAGACTGACATCATTGCTCTTCAGTACTTTCAGGAGGTCTCTAACAGCCAACTTTCCCATTACAATACATCTTTTGATTTCTGGCTGCTGGTGCCAAGAGTGTTGATTGTGGAGTCAACCAAACTAAAGAAAGCTGTGAACAATCTCAATCTCTTCACCATCTATCATGATGCTGTCAATTGGCCCAGTGGTGAGAATCTTTTGTTTTCTTGATATTGAGCCTCAATCCATATTGACCTCTGCAGCAAGCACTTCAGGTCTGCCTCAGTTTCAGCAAGCACAGTTGTCGTCTGCATAATGCAGATTGTTGATGGATGAGTCTTCCTCCAATCCTGATGTCACATTTCTCCTCATAGAGCTCAGCCTCCCGGACAATCTGTTCTGCATATAGATTGAAACGTTATGGAGATAGGACATATCCCTGGCGTACAACCTTCCCAATTTTGAACCATGCAATGTTTTCTTGCTCTGTTCTGACGACTGCCTCCTGGTCCAAGTATGGGTTTCGCATTAGCACAATCAAATGTTCTGGGATTCCCATTCTTCTCAGAGTCGGCCACAGCTTGTTGTGAGCCATACAGTCAAATGCCTTTGCATAGTCAATGAAACAAAGAAGACATTCCTCTGGTACTCCCTGCTTTAAGCCAAGATCTATCTAACATTAGCTATAATATCCCTAGTACCACCACGACCCCTTCTAAACCCAGCCTGAACTTCTGGTAGTTCTCTGTTAATGTGCTGTTCCAGTCGTTTTTGGATAATCTTCAGTAGACTCTTGTTGCATGTGATATTAATGATATTGTTTGATAATTTCCACACTCTGTCAGATCACCTTTCTTTGGAATGGGAACACCTTTTAATATATCTTTAGGATATTCCACTTTGCCAGTATGCCTTGGAGCAGGTGATGCATGTTTATCCTTGCAATATCAAATGTTGGCCTTTGTTCTTTCTGTGTTGAAGGAAGCAAATCACATTGTATAGGTCTATTAGTTACAAATATCTTAATTTTTCTCAACATATTGTTACTACAGAAGGAAAAACATCAGGAGAGTTACGTGACCAGATATCTTACACTAATTGGGTATAGAAACCATTACAGTGGACTTGATGCTTCTCATGTGAAGAGAAGATTGTAAACATTTTGCATCATACAATTGATTGGAGTCCTCATGGAAAATTTTTAAATAATTGTTCTATTGATATTAATGAAATAATATATCATTATGTTACAAATGTAGTTTGGGATTTTGCTAAAAATATGATACAGTGTGTTTATCCTAAATTAATAGCTTGGAATGATAGGGGCCTAGTACCTCTGTGTCCATGAATTAAGTATAATAGTGAATTTTTTTCAGAACAATGGGACTTATGGAAATTACCTTCTCCATTATCTGGAATGACTTCTTGGAGTGCTAATATTACTGGAACTATACATTCAACATCTAATATAGCTTTTCTCAAAAATCAGTCTTTTTTTATACAAGCTTGTCTAATTGCCTTATGTCATAGCAATTGGTAGTTTCTTTTAACAATTCTTTACTAAGTATAGAATATAACAATTTTTTATTGTAGACTTGTTGAAATTGTTCTCTTCCATTTAATCAGTCTGTGGAAACACTGTTATTGCTACATGCTACAATCTTTGTGGCTTCTTGTTAATTTGACACATGCATGGCAAGAAGGACCTATATCAGGTTTAGTAACTGATATTTTTAAGAACTGGTTGAGTATACCTTGAAGATTCATAGGATGGATTATTGCTGCAATTGTAGGGCTAATATTAGTAACAGCTACAGCAGCTACAGCTGACGTTGCACTGCAAACAGCTATTCAAACACATGATTTTGTAGAAACTTGGCGTAATCAATCACCTGTATTATGGATTATGCAAAGAAAAATGGATAAAGGTTTGGAACTTGGCCAGAGGCTGTAGAAAAAGCCCTGGATTGGCTTAGATATCAGGTGGTTGACATACAAAAGCAATTGTATATGAAATGTGATTGGACTATAACAAGCTTTTGTGTGACCCAGCCCGATATGATGCTTCCAAGTATATATGGGATCAGATAAGATATCATTTACAAGATTTACAAGGAAATGTGTCCTTGGATATTCAAGAATTAAGGCAACAAATATTTGATGTATGTAGTAAAAAATTACCTGCTAAACAAAATCAAAGTCATTGCCATCCAGTAGAAACCAATTCAAAACTGATTCTCCATTGGAGTTCTGAGACTGTCCATGATGGAGAAGTTCTGCTCTGTGTGGTAGAATTGAACAAGACACTGAACAACAATAACATCCCTGTGGTTGTAATCCGATTTGAAGGCAGGATTTGCTTTGTTATGCTAATAAGGGTATGTCAGTGCAGGATGTATCTCAATCCAGTCATATTTGAGCTATACAAGGGGCAGATGCAGCACAAAAGCAAGGGTGAGTCAGTAAGAAGGATGCCATGTGGAGATCTCTGGGTATCAGGAGGGAGCATACCCAAGAAGCTTAGGCCAGGATTTCCCACAGTGCAGGAAGAGAGAGCTTTCACCTACCACCAAAGCCCTGAACTTGGACTTCAGCTTCCAAAATCCAGAGAGAGTAAATTTATGTACCACCTTATACAGGTGGTTCCAAAGTTTCTGGTGTTCTGACAACTCTGCATCAAGCCAGTTCTGTTGTAAATAGAAGTTTGTTGGGTTTTTGTGAGGTTTAAAAAAAATTATATTTGTATGACAACAATTCAGAATAAGAGGTGCATAGCAAAGTGGACTGGGCATAGGGGATGGGGAAAAAGAGGAAATTGTGCAACAATAAAAGAATTTTTTTAAAGAGAAAATTGAACTGGGGGCATAGGGAGGAAAAGTACAATAAATAAATGAAATCCAAGTTTTTTGTAAACCTTTGTTAAAAATCTCAATTTAAAAAGAGAAAACAAAACAAACAAACAAAAATTACATGGAGATCTTGCCCAGGAAATAGTAACAGCATTACAGTGAATGGGTCTCTACTCTTGGTGGCAAAGTTTGGTACATAGTGTAGGAAGTGCTTCTGCTTCATTAATAATTTGTCTTTTTATCCTTATTATAAGATGCTGCATCCTCAAGTGACAAGTAGCAGAAAAGAATATCCAACAGAAGGTTGTAGCTCTTGTTTTTTATTTAAAAAAAAAAAATAAAGAGGGAATTGTGAAGGTTTCTGAAGCCATTACGCCTTGGTTGATGGTGGGCATGTGAGTTTAGAGTACTGCTTTGAGAACAGTCAATAGGAAGTTAGCTGAAAATAGCTTCCTGGACAAACATGCAGACATGTCTCAAGATAATAAGGTGCATTCTTGAGACCTCATAAGACCCAGAAGAGTAGCCGTGAAAGCTTAATTAATTAGACACTAAAGTCCTTGAGAGTTTGTGAAAAATACAGATTAATAAGAAGCTACTGTCCTTGAAAGTTTGCAGAAAATAGAGATAAATTTCTTGTGTGTTTGTTAGGATTTTCTGGGCAAATTATTATAGAGCTCCAACTATATTGAAAACAGTTTTTTAAAAGGAATAATTGTTTGCTGTGTAGTGAGAAACTTAATAGAATGTTTGTATTTTCTATATATACTGAGAGAAATATACCTAAGGGCCTTAGCTTTTGCTCTGGCCCACTGTGCCTCGTTTTGTCTCTCTTTGTCTGTGTTTTTTTTTTCTTCAGCAGCACCACGTCCTCAGGTACTTTTCAGTAAACGGCACAGTCAATAGCTTCATGTTGCTTGGATTCAAAATTAACACCCTTGGTACCAGCAGTCACGAAATAAAGAGATGCATTGTGCTGGGAAAATATGCAGATAGGGATCTCTCCAAAATATTGAGGAGTAAGGATGTCAGTTTTAGGCCTAAGGTGCATCTGATTCAGGCCATGGTCTTTCCAATCACTTGCTATGCATCGCAGAACTGGACCATGAAGAGGGATGATAGAAGAAGAATTAACGAGGGAGCTCTGGTGGCCTAGTGACAAAAAGCTGCACTGCAATCCCAGAGGCACACAGTTCAAATCCACCAGATGCTCTGCTGGAAAAGGTGGGACAATATCCTCCTGTACCAGTCAGATCCGATTTGATGGTACATGCACACAAAATAATAAAATAAAATTTAAAAAGACGAAAAAGAATTAACACCTTTGAGCTGTGGTGTTAGAGAAGAGTGCTGAACACGGACGGCCAAGAGAACAAACAGGTATGTCTTGTAGAGGGTGCAGCTGGAGTGCTCTTTGGAGGCAAGGGATGTTGACGCTTTGCCTCATATACTTAGGGCATGTTACTAGGAAAGTCTATACCTTGGAGAGGGATATGATACTGGAAAGGGTGGAAGGTCCGTGAAGGAGAGGAAGTCCCACAGCCAGCTGCAATGGGTTACTGCTGCAATGGGCTCTTTCTTGTGTGTCAGGAAGTATGAGGATGGTGCAGGATTCAGATCTTTTGTTCACTGGGTCACTATGAGTTGTAGTCAACCTAACGGCACCTAACAACAACAACAACAACAACAACAACAAATGTTATCCTGGATGAATGGATTAACACAGTGATGATGGCAATGGGGGCAGGTGTGTCAGAACAATGAGGTTGGCTCAAGATAGGACCAGGTTCAGTGCTATTGTTCACAGAGTTGCACCTAACAACAACAACCTATGTTACAGCTTTCACTGCACCCACCCATTGCCACGGTGTCAGTTCTGACTTTCCTCTTCAGGTTTCTGAAGCTTTCCAAGGGGAGACTGCCCATCTTTCTTCCCAGAGCAGCCAGTGTATTTGAACCTTTGCTCTTTAAGTCACCGGTGCACATAATACCCTACAACCCTACATCACCAGAGCTCCTTAGTATTTACTGCCATTAGTTTTATTCTGTCACATTCTCAGCAACTTCCTCTGCCTTGGTCACCCTGTATTGTGTAGGTCCTTTCCCTTCACAATAATTCACACTGTGTACAATCAGTTCATGATTTCCCCTCTTCACCCTTCCAGCCAGGTAGACAGAAAACAAAAAAAAGACCAAACATTCTTATTTATTTATTTTCATTGTGATTTGAGTGAAGATTTAGAAATTAAGTTCCATTAAAACATTCACACTCTGGTATACCAATTGACATATTTCAGCTAACAGATGCTGCCATGGATGTGCTCACTAAGTTGTGCCAAGAAATCTGGAGAACAACCACTTGGCCAACTGACTGGAAGAGGTCAATATTTGTTCCCATCCCAAAGAAGGGCGACCCAACTGAGTGTGGAAACTACAAAACAATATCATTGATTTCAAATGCAAGCAAGATTCTACTGAAGATTATCCAAAAATGACTGGAACAGCACATCAGGAGAGAACTGCCAGAAGTCCAGGCTGGGTTTAGAAGGGGTCGTGGTACTAGGGATATTGTAGCTGATGTTAGATGGATCTTAGCTGAAAGCAGAGAATACCAGAAGAATGTCTATCTGTGTTTCATTGATTATGCAAAGGCATTTGACTACGTGGATCATAACAAACTGTGGCTGACTCTGAGAAGAATGGGAATCCCAGAACATTTAATCGTGCTAATGCGAAACCTATACTTGGACCAGGAGGCAGTCGTCAGAACAGAGCGGGACAACACTGCATGGTTCAGAATTGGGAAGGGTGTACGTCAGGGATGTGTCCTGTCTCCATACCTTTTCAACCTGTATGCAGAGCAGATTATCCGAGAGGCTGGGCTCTATGAGGAGAGGCGTGGCGTTAGGATTGGTGGACGATCTATCAACAATCTGCGTTATGCAGATGACACAACCTTGCTCGCTGAAACTGAGGAGGACCTCATGCACTTACTGCAGAGGGTCAAGGACTGCAGCCTTCAATATGGACTGAGGCTCAATGTCAAGAAGACAAAAATTCTCACCGCTGGACTAACTGGTAGCATCAGGATGGATGGCGAAGAGATTGAGATTGTTCACAGCTTCAGTTTGCTCGGCTCCACGGTCAACACTCTTGGCACCAGTAGCCAGGAAATCAAAAGACGTATTGCGATGGGAAAGTCTGTGGTTAGGGACCTCTCCAAAATACTCAAGAGCAACGGTGTCTCTCTGGAGACTAAGGTGTGCCTGATACAGGCCATGGTCTTTGCAATCACTTGTTATGCATCATAGAGTTGGACAATGACTAGGGAGGATAGAAGGAGAATAGATGCCTTTGAGCTGTGGTGCTGGAGAAGAGTCTTGAATGTACCATGGACTGCCAAGAAAACAAGCAGATTCATCGTAGAGAGGATTAAACCAGGCTGCTCCTTGGAGACAAGGATTCTGGGGCTTCGTCTGACATACTTTGGACATATTGTAAGGAGAGACAGGTCTTTAGAGAGGGACATCATGCTGGGTAGAGTAGAGGGACAGCGCAGGAGGGGAAGACCCTCCATGAGGTGGATTGATTCAGTGACTGGGGTACTCGGGATGGGTGTGTCAGAGGCAATGAGATTGGCACAGGATAGAGCAGGTTTTAGGGCTGTTGTACATAGGGTCGCTATGAGTTGCAAACGACTCGATGGCACATAACAACAACAACAACATTCATTTCAATACTTGTGATGTAATTGTACTTTTCCTGCTTTGTTCCTGTGATTCTGATTAATCCTTCTATACCTCTCTGTCACTTCTCTTTCTTTAGTGATATTGTGCTGATCATCTCTATTGATTGCCTTTCCCATCATTCATCTTAATATGTACTTTATACACATTTACTAATTTGTACTCCTTGTTCCCTCTCTTCCCATTTCAGCTATAAAAGAATGATGGTAACATTTCACTGTGTTTATAACAGTGGTCTTATACAACAGTCACCCTTTTGTGACTTATTCCACCAGAGTGTTGATGGTGTAGTCTGTAGGGAGTTGAACTGCTAACCCATAGGTTGTACTTCTCTGGCAGTTCTAATCCACCAGTGGCTCTGTGGGAGAAAGATGGGCAATCTTCTTCAGTGTGATTTACAGCCTTGGAAACTCAATGGAAGGCCAGCTAAAAGTGACCCAAACAGAACATGGAAATTATCAAATAATATCACATGCAAACAAAATATTGCTGAAGATCACCTAAAAATTACTAGGGCAGTACTTAAAAGAAAACTGCCAGAAGTCCAAGCTGGTTTTAGAAGAGGCAGTAGGGATATCATTACTGATGTCAGATGGACCTTGGCTGAAAGTAGAAAATACCAGAAGAGTTTCTAGTTGTACTTTACTGTCTATGCAAAGATATTTGTGTGACTCAAAAGCAGCTATGGCTACCATTGAGAAGAATGAGAATCCCTGAACACTTAAGTCAGCACATTCATGGGACATCCAGACCTAGACCAGGAATCTGTCAACTGAATAGATCAAGGCAACACTGTATGTTTTAAAATCAAGAAGAGTGTGGATCAAGCTGTATCCTTTTTCCATATCTGTTCAATTTTTATGCTGAGCCAATAATTCAGAAGCTGGTCATTATGAAGAAGAATGTTGTATCAAGATTGGAGGAAGACTTATCAAAACCCTTCATTTTGCAGATGACACAACCTTTTGTTGAAAGTAAGAAGGGCTTGAAGCACTTGCAGCAGCAGATTGAGTATAGCCTTTGATATAGACAATATAATTACATAAATATATATTTATATATATTTCAATATAAACATCTCAACATCAAGAAGACAAAAATTTTCACCACTAGAAACATCATGATAGATGAAGAAAAGATTGAACTTGTCAATCATTTCCTCTTACTTGGATCCCCAATCAACATCCTTGGTACCTGCAGTCAGGAGATTAGGAGATGTACTGTATTGGGAAAGTCTGCAGTTAGGGACCTCTCCAAATTTTTTTTCATCAAACACCTCTTTATTTTATTTTCTACTAGTCTATTTACAAAATTAGAATACAAATTTGAACAAATTCTTTCCATTTCCCTCACCTTCCCACCCATCAAACTGTACAACCTGATAATTAATCCCTCCCTCCCCCTGCACATCCACATCTCCTGCCCCTCTTGGATCCTTATACTTATTCTACAATAATGGTTTTATACAATATTTATCCTTGTGGAACTGAATTAGTTCACTTAGCATAATGCTTTCCAGTCTGTCCCAAGTTAGGTAATAATTTACAAAATCATTGCACCTGCATGCTGCATAGTTTTCCATTGTGTGAATGTATGATGTCAGTTTAAAGACCAAAGTGCAACTGATTAAAGCCATGGTCTTTCCAGTCACTTGCTATGCATTTGAGAGTTGAAAAATGAGTAAGAATTGATGCCTTTGAGTTGTGATGTTGGAGAAGAGTAGTGAATATCCCATGGACTGCCAAAAGCAACCCAAAGTCTTAGAGAAAGTGCAGCCAGAGTGTTCCTTATAAGCTTCGTCTCACATGCTTTGGGCAAATTGTCAGAAGGGACTATTCCTTGGAAAGGGACATCATGCTTGAAAAGGCAGAGAGGGTCAATGAAGGAAAGGAAGGACCCTCAATGAAATGCCTTGATAGTGACTGCGACAGTGGGCTCAAGTATGTTGGGATGATAAAAATGACACAGGATAGGACAGAGTTCAGATCTGTTGTTCAGAAGGTTGTTATGAGTTGTACTAAACTTGGCATCTAAAACCAACAAAGGCAAACACTCAAGATCTTTTCTTCTTTCATCTGAGTGTCTTCTTTGGTGAACTGTCTGTTCATGTTCTTAGCTTATTTTTTTAAATTGAAGTCTTTGTCTTTTGTTGCTGAGGTGTTAGTTAATTTAGATATGCCATTGCCCCATTTCCCTCAATTGTTTTTTGTTGAAGTCTTTTGATTATCTTAAGTATTTCATTTCTAAGTAGTCTCATTTATATAGTTTATATTCTGTTTGTGCATTTTTAGTTCTATGCCATGATTGGGGGTAGTTTTGGGTTTTTTTAAGTGCTCCAGGTGACTCTAGCATGTAGCCAGGGTGGAGCAGCACTATTGACATCCCTTTGCTGCCCAAATCCTTCAACAGTCTCCATCCGAAGTCACTGCCTGTAAGGCTGGGTGGGATCTGGCCCTCTGAGACCCCTCTACCCTCACCTCCCACCAACCTGGCCCTCCTTCACTCTTTTCCAGTCATACCAGCTTCCAATTGTTCCTTGAACAAGTTAAAGCACTTTGCCTTCAGGGTCTCTGACCTTTCTGTTCCTTCTGTCTGTCATTCTCTTCACCCAGGGTGGTCACTCAACCCCTCTCCTCCTGTAGGTTTCTGTGCTCTCACCATCTTCTAGGAATACTGTCTGGGGCATCTTACTGAAAGTGGCAAGTCCTGCCCACCCTGTCCTCTTTATCCCATTCCAATATTCTTCATAGCATCTGTCACCATCACTTAGGATGTATTTATTATTATTATCTGTCCTTTTCCCATTAGACTGTAATTTCCAAGAAGGTAGAAATTTTGGTCCATTGTATTTACTATTATATATTCTTATAATTTCAAACACTGTCTCTAGCATAGAGTAGGTGCTCAATGAGTGTTTGCTATCTGAATTTCTGAATGTTTATATGGTTTAGTGAGGCTGACTCACCGAGATACTGGAGGAGGTGTCAGGCATGTGCATCAGTAGCTGATGACTGAAGTTGCAGGAGGGATGGACACAGGGCAAGAGTCTCCCCAAATCTGCCTTTCTCCTCATCCTAAGGAGTGGTACTTTTATTTGCTGAGTTATCTAGTAGACACCTAGAGTCATCCTGGGCTCCTCCTCAATTCCATCTCACTCATCAATCAATTCTTATATTATTGTCTCTATACCTTTAAAATAGGCTACATCTCTCTGTGTCTATTACCACTACTTCACCCTGAGACACCATCCTTTCTCACTTAGACTACAGCTAGCAACCCGTTCCAAATATTTCTTTTTTTTCTTTTTTTATTATTATTAAATTTTATTAATTTTAATGAACATTTACAGGGTTTTTGGGTCTTCATTCCTTCACTGCTGCACCATTTTCTCTACCCTCCTCCCCAGTTTGTTCTTCTTCCCCCGCCATCCGAATGTCTGTTTTAATTGTCCAATTGCTACAGTGCTTGTCAAAGTCAGTTCTGATTAATCTCCTTTGTCAGTGTGTCCTTTGCCA
>NW_006399996.1:1919366-1940264 GCF_000299155.1 Elephantulus edwardii | reverse complement strand
CTGCTGGGGGTTTATGCAGCAGCACCCTGTGTGTTAAGGGTCACACAGGTGTGGGTTGCAGGGGGGGTCACACAGTGTCGTGTAGTCTTCCTTTCTCTGGGGTCTCACAGTCTTTGCTCCTCTGGAGTTCCACAGTAGGTGGCTGGCTGTTGTTCTTCCCGGGTCTCTTCCAGGCCCCTCTCCCTCGTCTGGCGGCAGCATTCTCCCGTCTGGTGGCGGCGTTCTCCCGTCTGGCAGCAGCGTTCTAGCGCTGCGTTGCTCGTCGCTCTTGCTGGCACTGCGTCCCGTTCCAAATATTTCTTTTCCAAATTGTGCAAATAGTCTTTCTAAAACATAAAGTTGACCTATTTCCTCCATATTCAGGAGTTCTAGTGGCACAGTGGCTAAGCGTTCAGCTGCTAATCTAAAAGACTAAATTTCAAACCCACCAGCAGCCCCAATGGAAAGGGTGAGACAGTCAGCTTCCATAAAGTCATTGCTGCTTTTAGTTGTTGCCTATGTGCTGTGGAGTCAGACCCATCCCATAGCTGACCATCCAGTAGGTTTTCAGAGGCTGTAAGTCAAATGAGAGGAGAAGGTCCAGCCTTCTCCCACAGGAGCACCTGGTAGTTTTAAACTTCATACTTTTGGGATTGCAGTGCAGCTTCCTACCACCAGAGCTCCCTCCATAATGATTTACAGTCTTGGAAATCCTATGGGTCAGTTCTACTCCATTCTGGAGGGTCACTGTGAGTTAGCATGGACCCCACAATAATGGGCCCCATGTTAAATTTTTCATGTGGCCCCCTGCTGCCTCTGGAGCCAAGTTCCAGCTCCTGGAGGCCCTCTGTAGCATGCTAACCTCCTCTACAGTCATCTCTAGCTATTCAGCCAGTAGCCTCAAAGGCCCAGGTCTTCCTCACACCTGTGTTGCTATTGTTAGTGCCACCGAGTTGAGCATACCCCATAGAACCCTATAAACAACAGATGTGAACCCTGTTCTATCTTGTGTCATCTTCACAATCTGACATACTTGAGCTCATTGCTGCAGCCTCCAATATCAATCCATGTTGTTGAAGGCCCTCCTCTCCTTTGCTGACTCTCCACCTTTCTACGCATGATATCCCACTCCAAGACATTGCCTCTCCTAGCAACATGCCAAAGTATGTTCAAAGATGAAGCTTCAAAGATGAAGCTTTATCATCTTTGCCTCCACGAAGCACTCTGGTTGCACCTTCTCCAAGACATATGAGATACTCAGTCCTCTTTTCCAACACTACAGCTCCAGCTCTAAGCAGCATAGCAAGTGATTTAAAAGACCATAGCCTGAATCAGGTGCACCTTAGTGCTCAAACTGACATCATTATACCTCAATAATTTGGAAAGGTCCTTGATCGCAGACTTGCCAGTGCAATACGTCTGGTACCAAGGGTGTTGACTGTTGATCCAAGGAAGATGAAGCAATCTCAATCTTTTCTCTTATATATCATGATACTGTGTGTGCATCTAGTGGTGAGAATTTTGGTTTTCTTGACGCTAAGATGTGGGCAATGTTAAATTGCCCAAAAAACAAGGTAAGCACAAGTTTACTTGGATTTAGTAATCTGTAGACAACAATTTCACATGTTTTCACTCGATCAAAGATTTTGCTTTTTGGTGTGGCTGGCACACCTGTCTCTCTCTCTCAACTTCAGCACCTTGCTCCAGAAACAAAGCCTCTTTTCAGATTTACAATACCAAGCAAGGTAGGCACGGGTTTACAGTGTTCCTCGGGTAATCTACTCCTGACTGGCCTTGCTCCAGGGAGAAGCCTTCCTCTGGATGGGCCTCACTTCTCGTTCTGGCCATCTGAGTCTCACCTCCTGCGCACTCAGCACTGACACTTTTCGGGGGCCTGTCACCCACTTGACTAGGAGTAGGAAGTATCTATGGGGTCACTTCGGGACGCTGCTCTGCTCAGTCAGGGGGTAGGAGAGAGCGAGGTAGCCCCGGTGAGGTGGAAGAAGGGGCAGCAACCCGTCTCGCAAGCCGCCGAGCGAGTGTGGAGCGAGATCCCGGAGGAGCCCGGTGCAGCGCAGCCAGGCCCGGAGTGCAGCGCGGGCAGTCCGTGTGCCCGGCAGGGGGCGCCGAGTAGCCGCACCCGCGGGGCTGCCAGGTGACAGGGTCGAGGACTCTGAGACTTCCCTCCCCGAGTCCTTCCCACCGTATCTGCAGGCGGAACGGAAGAGGCTCAGGGGTAAGCGGCGTCAGTGCCTAGTCTGCGCATGCGTGCCTTGTAAAACGGGGGGTGGGGCCTGGGGTCGATGGGCGGGGTCTACGCTAGGGCCCGCCCCCACAGACTCTGGGAGCCGGGGAGAGCCAGGCGCCCTGAGGTTCCGGGGGCATTAGGTGAGCATGGGTTGCAGAGGGCTGGGAGGCTTCCCAGAGGCCGGGTCGTCTGTCTGCCTGCGGGCCCATCTGTCCTGCCGTCCGTCTCCGGCCGCCTCCGCGGAGAAAGGGAGAACAAAGGGAGGGGGCGGTTCTGGGGCCCCCGGAGGGAATCCAGGGTCCCAGGTACTCCGCCCCGCCCGCTGACACTTTCGATTTCTCCGAGTCAGAGGCGCTGCCCGCGAGACCCTGGGCCGGCGCCGGGCACTGCTGCCCCTCCGCGTTAGCCTGTCGGTCTTTGTGTCTGTCTCTGTGTCTGTCTGGCTGTCTCCGAACCTGCCTCTACTTCTAAAACTAAGCGGCCCAGACACCGACATCCCCTGGACCCTTGCCTTGTCCCATGGCAGGTAAGTGGTCGCAGGGCTGGAGGTCTCCGTTACCCCTCCCCGGGCTTGGGGAGCCAGTGTCTAACACATCCTCCGGGAATGTGCTCGGACTGGCTATATGGGCACCTCCCTTCCTCCAGGCAGCCTCCCCCTCCCCGCCGCCCCATCTTTCCAGCCTTTCAGGCCATTTTAATTGCTGCTTCGTGGCCCTAGGGACTGGGGGGTGGGAAGGTGAAGGGCTGAAGGTTGCAAGCCCCTTTCCAATCTTAACCTCCATTCCCACAGGCTATATGTCCCCCAAAGGCTATGCTCCTTCAGCTCCCCCTCCCTATCCTGTGACCGCCGGATACCCGGACCCCACCCTGCATCCTGCGCCCGGGCCCGCCCCGGTGCCTGCCCAGGTGCCGCTGCCCGCCCAGGTACCCAGCCCTGCGCCAGGCTTCGCTCTCTTCCCATCGCCCGGCCCCGTGGCTCCAGGTCCTGCTGTCCCCTTCCTGCCGTTACCAGGAGTGCCTTCAGGCCTCGAATTCCTGGTGCAGGTAAGTGAGAGAGAAGAAGGGGTGACAGAGATCAGGGGTTCAGACCAGCCTGCTGACATCGGTGGCTCCCTACTGTCTCCTTTTAGATTGACCACATCTTGATTCACCAGAAGGTTGAGCGAGTGGAAGGTAAGTGGAGCGGGGGCAGATTCTGGGCTTTGTGATGCCGGCGCGGATGGTGGGCTCTGGGCGACAGCATGCCTGAGCCTTAGCAGGGCTCCTTCATGCCCCTGGCAGCGCTCCTAGGCTGGGAAACCTGCAACCGATACGAGCTGCGCTCGGGGGTAGGACAGGCCCTCGGCCAGGCGGCGGAGGAGAGCAACTGCTGTGCCCGC
Source organism: Elephantulus edwardii (assembly GCF_000299155.1). NCBI lineage: Eukaryota > Metazoa > Chordata > Mammalia > Macroscelidea > Macroscelididae > Elephantulus > Elephantulus edwardii. The sequence goes on along the minus strand of NW_006399996.1, from coordinate 1,936,658 downwards.
CTTTGCTGTGGTGCCCGCCGGCCGCTGCGTGTACGCCTGGTGGACCCCTCAGACCGAGAGGTGTTGCGTCTGCTCCGCCCTCTCCACTGTGGCTGCAGCTGCTGCCCGTGTGGCCTCCAAGAGGTAAGTGGGCAGGGAGGGATGTGGCTTGGATGTACCTGGGCGGGTCTAAGGAGAGGGCTGGGAGGACCAGGAGAGAAGGAGGGCAGGTGGGGCCTGGGGACCCTGACATGGCAGTGACCCAATTTCCTGCTCTAGATGGAAGTTCAGTCTCCACCAGGCACCACCATTGGCCACGTGCTACAGACCTGGCACCCGTTCCTCCCCAAGTTCTCCATCCAGGATGCTGATCGCCAGACCATCCTACGGGTGGTGGGGCCCTGCTGGACCTGTGGCTGTGGCACAGACACCAACTTCGAGGTACAAGGAAGGGGAGCTTCATAAAGCACGATGGAAACTTCCATCATTCAAGATGACAGCCTCTATGAGGCAGAATGGCTGATGCTTGGGTCAAGGCTCTTAAGCTCATCCATCCAAATCCATTCTAATTCCTACAACATTTTCAGGTTTTCTGCTTTCTGAAATAGGATGGCTCAATGGTCTTATAAAGGCACACCATAGAGGGTTTCACCTTAACCAGTGTTGATTGTTGACTATAGCTGTGTTGAGGAAAATCTGAGACCTGTTTGGATTTCCCTTAAGGGGGACATGACTCAAAAATATTGAGTTGCTGTAGGCCATGCCCACGTGGCTGCTGTGCATAGATTTGCGAGCCTAGCTCCTGGGTTTGGTAGAAGGATAGGCAGTCTCCTCTCGTGCAATTTATTGTCTCTGATAACCCGTTGGAGGATCAGCCATGAGTCTATTCTGACTCATGCACACAACAGACCCCGGGATAAGCACTAGTTGATTCATTAGCATCGTGTGGCTTTCCCAACCAACTTAGAAGACCAAATGGCCTTTCCAACTTGGAATCCAAATAATACCCTTGCCACCATGTACTCTTATCACCAGCCTGGAGTCCCTAAGTGGTGACAGTTTCAAGCTGAGGCCTGGAAAGCACTTCATTTTCTAGATAAGAAAGGCACCTTATGGACACTTGAGTTTTTTAAGGGATAATTACCTGTACAGATAAGGAAGGGGACTGGTATAATCCACAGGCTTCCAAAGCTTCTGATTAGGTGCTCTGCCTAAAGTTACTTTTAAAAACTGAGTCACCTTGGTAGCCAAGGGAGCTTCTGGGATGGGAACTAGATGATCTTTGGTGGGACTGTGTTAACTATGGGTTCTCATAGAACCAGTCTCACTTTTACATAATTAGAAATAGCTCCTGTTTGAGGTTATAGCCTTGGGACCTTAGCAGGGAGAGGCCCTGATCAGTCTGGCACTGGGCTGCATGAAATGCCCCAGAGCTATTGGACAGTGAAGGGAAGAGGATGGGAAGGATAGAGCAGGAAGTCACTTTCATTCCAGTCAGTGAAGGAGGAACAAAGGAAAAGGACCAGGGAGCGGTGAACTACCAGCCAGCCTGGCAGGACTTCTTGCTGCTGAGGGCTCACAGAGGCTGATGGAAATCATAGTCCTCAGAGACCACTTACTGCTGCCTGCTTGTCTCTCTCATAGATGGGCTTGGAGTCACTGCTTCTAGATGATCTTTGCATGAAATGCTGGAAAAGGCCTTCCCTTGATTACAGAATTAGAGAAAAGCCACCACCTTAGGCAGACATGGAGTCCCTGGGTGGTGCAAATGGTTAACATGCTTGGCTGCTAGCAGAAAGGTTGGCATCCACCCGGAAGTACTCTGAAACAAAGGCCTGGTGACATACTCCTAACAGATCAGCTGAAAGCCCTGTGAAGTACAATTCTGTTTGGATGTGTGTGTGTGTGTGTGTGTGTGTGTGTGTGTGTGTGGTGGTGGTGGTGGTGGTGGTGGTGGTGGGGTATCTTCATAAATTAGAACTGACTCCATGGTAACTGTTGGGGAGGCAAGGGACCTGGTAGACATAGCCCTCCAGGAGTCTGGCTGGCTGGTGGGGTGCAGCCAGCATTTCAGGAGCCTCTTTCTTCTCAGCCAGGCTCCTCTGTGCAGGACACAAACTGTACCAGTCTGTGTGCCAGGGACATTGGAAACCACAGCGAACTTAGTAGCCATACACTAAGAGGATTAGACTATATCATGTTTCCATCACTCTCACAACTGGAAAAAGTCGTGTCGTATATGATCTTTGGAGAGTCACAGCTCTGATTTTGCCGCATGCTCACATTGTGACCTAGAGTGCCATGGTTTACCCAGTTGTTGTTGCATGGAAACCCAAGGTGGCTGGGAGGATTCACAGTGATAAGGTGTAGCTAGTGTCTTGATGGATGGTGAGACTTCATCTTACTTGCTTTGGACATGTTATCAAGAGAGGACATCATGCCTGGAAAAGTAGTAGGTCAGAGAAAGAGAGGAAATCCCTCTTTGAGCTAGATTGCTATCGGACTGCAACAATGGGCTTAAGCACAGTGGATCTGGAGGATGGTGCAAAATTGGGCAGAGTTTTGATTTGTCATACATAGGGTTGCTGTGTGTTGGAGTTGATTCAACAGCTCCTAAGAAATGCCTGATAGGTGACTTACAAATGGAATATCTTTCCTTAGCCTGCCAGAAGTCTAAAGTTGAGGTTCATGAGCACCTGCTTAAGAGTGCACTTGTGGTTTCTGTCCCTACCACAAGTGTGTGTGTGTGTGTGTGTGTGTGTGTGTGTGTGTGTCCAAACCAACCCTAGCGGACTTCTGAGGACTAATGACTAGGATAGACCCTCCTTGTTTAGTGAGTATTACCTGCTTGAGAGAGCTCTGGTGGCTAGTGGGTAAGGAGTGATATGGCAAAACCAAAGGCCTGTGGTTCGAATCCACCATTTCCACAGGAGAAAGATGCGCAGTCTCCTCCCATGTGATTTACAGCCTCTGAAAATCCACTGGAGGGTCAGCTGTGAGTCAGTTCTGACTCCCACAGAGACTTTGACTTTTTTGAGGTTACTACTTACATGGTGCAAATAAATAAGCACTCACCTGCTAATTGGAAGGTTGATGGTTTGAACCCTTCCATCTGCAAGATCAACATGACTTGGAATAGATTTTAAGGCTACTGGCTTGAGATATTTGGGGGGGGGGGGGTTGGCACTGTCAAATACCCTTCCCTGACTCTCACAGAGTGTTCTAAGGATTCAGATGAACTTGCCATAGATCCCCCTTTTCCAAAGAAGACTGTAAGACTGTAGTTGCAGTGTAGCTGTAGCAAAAGTCAGGCCTCTCACCTATCCCCACCCCCGCCCCGTCTAGACTACTTGCCTTGACTTCTGAGGCTCAAATAGGATGTTTGGGGCCTTGTGCATTTTTCTCTTGAAGCTGCCACTAGCCCATATGGTATTTTAAATTCACTAGGAAAAGCTATCCCTTCTTTAAGAAACTTATTACCATGTGCCGCAAAATCCTCATGATTTAATTTCACAAGCCTCCACTGTGAGTGAGTGGCATCACCTTTGATGTGACGCCTTGGTACAGCGTCAGCCTGCATGAGTACACACGGTGCTGTGGGTGTGGCGCTCTGGTACGATGTCAGCCTGTGCGAATACACATGGTGCTGTGGGTGTGGCGCCCTGGTACAGCGTCAGCCTGCATGAGTACACACGGTGCTGTGGGTGTGGCGCTCTGGTACGATGTCAGCCTGTGCGAATACACATGGTGCTGTGGGTATGGCGCCCTGGTATGGTGTCAGCCTGTGCAAGTACACATGGTGCTGTGGGTGTGGCGCTCTGGTATGGTGTCAGCCTGTGCGAATACACATGGTGCTGTGGGTATGGCGCCCTGGTATGGTGTCAGCCTGTGCGAGTACACACGGTGCTGTGGGTGTGGCGCTCTGGTATGGTGTCAGCCTGTGCGAATACACACGGTGCCGTGGGTGTGGCATCCACATACGGTGTCAGCCTGTGCAAGTACACATGTGCTATGACATGAAACAAGGTGGCGAGGTTGGTCCCTTCCTCTTTGTTGGCTCTCATCCCCTCCTGCCAGGTGAAGACCAAGGACGAGTCCCGCAGCGTGGGCCGCATCAGCAAGCAGTGGGGGGGCCTGGTCCGAGAAGCCCTCACGGATGCTGATGACTTTGGCTTACAGTTCCCAGTGGATCTGGATGTGAAGGTCAAGGCTGTGCTGCTGGGAGCCACGTTCCTCATTGTGAGTCCTCCACCCCTCACCCCCTCGCTTGGATCTCTGTGCACCCCCTGGCCTCCTGCTCTGGAGGGTTGGTATGAGGGGCAGTTTATTGGTGCTTGGAGTATACACCTGGGGTGACAGCTGGCTCTTCTGTGATGGCATCTTCCCCACAGGACTACATGTTCTTTGAGAAGCGAGGCGGTGCTGGACCCTCTGCCATCACCAGCTAAGGGCTCCTCCAGGGTGAGGAGACCATCATCTCAAAGCAGAATTCAAGATGGTCGTCTGCTCTGGCCTGACCCTTCCTCAGAGGCAGCGTATCTCCTCCACGTGCACAGTAGGGGACAGACAGGGTACCTGAAAAGCGGGGTCCATGCACTCCATCCCTGCCCTACCTCTTGGACCTCTTTCATCTGTGGCCCCTGTGGAAGAGTCTGTAGGAGAGCCCTTCCCCGCTACCTCCCACCACTATTTCCCGGCACACAGGCTATCGGCTTGCGATCCTTCTCTGCCCACCCATTTCAGGGCCTCTGTTCCAAAAGTGACCTTTGGAACCCAGAACTTTGGGGTGTCCTGACAGAGCAGGGATGGAGCAGAATCAACAGCACCAAAGAATGCAGCACCAATGGCTGCTTCTCCCAGTGTCAGCTCTGGCCAACTGACTCAGCCTCAGACGATGGCACTTTGAGGGGATCCCTGCCTCATCACCAACTAGGTAGGGTCTGGACCCTAGTGCCAACTTCCCCCTTCTGCTGGGCTCTCCCCACAGCTGGTGCTTGCTGCAGCTTCCTTTGCCTTATTATTTAACCCTGACTTCCTTCTTGCTCTAGAAGGAGGCTATATCTTTGTATGTTAAGTTCATATAAACTTTATATAACTTTTTGAACATTGGAAGATGTATGTAATGGGGAAGGTAGAAGTAGAGGTATGACAGCTGGAGTGAGGGCTGGACCTTCTTATGAGACATACTACCAGGAACAATTGTCCCTGAGTCCCAGAAAACAGCTTTCATCACCACCACGGTCCAGCCAAGGTCTGTGTTCGGGCCATATGCCCCAACTCAGCATGCTGCTTCCAGAGTCCAGTGCTGGATGATGACTGGGCCTGTGGTCCACCATGGCCACCTGACCATCACCTGCAGTGAGCGGAAGCCTACTTTGTGTGTGGCGTGCAGCAGCTCTGCTCCTCTGAGTCCTCCTCCTGATTGGCAATGTCGAGGGCAGAGTGCATCCTGCTGTGACCCAATCTAGGGGGCTTGAGCACTCAGAGGCCAAAGGTCAGCCTGGGGTTCCTCCACTTGCCTACAGCAGACCTCCCCAGGTGGCAGTCAGCCTCTGCCAGGATCTCGTTCTGTTTGACCCCAGATGGCCAGGCACTGTGGTGCCCAGGCTTTCCATGCCAGTGTCCGTTCCCAAGGTGGCAGAGCTCAGGGCCTTGCCAGGACGTAGCGGCTAGCTGCTGAGAGGTCCCACTTGTAGTGCTCTAGAATCCGCCGGCAGTCTGCCCAGGACCGGCTGCCCAGGTGGAACAGCTGATCTACCTGTGGGGGCCAGATGAGAAGCAGGCTAAGCTGTCTGCCTGAGGGCAAGGGTGCAGGAGAAGGAGCTGGGGAGAGCGATTAGGCACTACCTTTAGGTTCTGGATGGCAGAAACCACATCTCCCCCAGTGGCTCTCAGTGCAGCCTGACACTCCCTGTGGGTGACTCCATGCACACTCAGCTCCACCTGCAGAGGAGAAAGAACATCAGCTTCCTGCACCCTACAGCCCTTTCTGGACATCAGGCCTTTCTGGAGAGACCTCACCTCCATAATCCTCCTCTGTAGTTCGGGGTCAGGCAGGAGGCCTCCAGAGGGCGCAGTGGCTTTGCTGACTGCAGGTGCTCCCGCAGGGTGACCATGGGGCTCCCTTTTGGGCCAAGGGCCCCGTTCCTTGGGGGGCTGGCTGGGCTGAGAGGCAGAGTTGGAGGCAAAGGGCGGGCGAGGTGGTGGGGCTGGGGGTCCCTCAGGCACGACTTTGGCAGTCCGAAGTTCAGGGGGACTTGAGCCACCTCCTGTGGGGCGAGGGCCCAGGGACAGAACCGACTCTAGGCTCTTGGAGGTGCCTGCACAGGTGAGAAAACAATTTGAGAAGGACCGGAGGAGCCAGCTGCTGCCTTCTGCAGGGCTGCTCCCTCCAGCCATCCATGCTGAGTTGGCTGGTTCGGCAAGAATTTACACATGATCTATCCAGCCTGTTCTCTGGGTGGTCCACATGTCAGGCAGGACAGCAAGACACAGGCAGAAGTAATTCCAAAGCCAAAACTCAGCCAGGGGAGGGCCTGCCCAGCTGAAAATGGGGCATGCTTTCAGCAGGGAAGGGAAGAGGCGTGGCACCTCTTAAATCTCAAAACACAGCTAGGATGTGAATAAGCAGAACTTGCAAGAAGTCATAGACAGAAAAGCACAGGGAAAGGGCAGACATGGAGAGCTGGGCTTCAGTTCTTCAGAGACCTGGAGGCCCGAGGTATACCCACCTTTCGTCCTGGCCAGGGACAGGTCCCTTTGCTGGCCCCGTACTGAAGGTAGATCTTGAAGTTTTGGCTTTGCTCTGTCTCTGTGGGAGAGTGGTCCTGTTCACTGAACACCTGGTCACACTTTATACCCTCTAACCTGTCAGTGGACTCCCTGGGAAGTGGAGACCCAGACTGGACCTTCCAGTTGGGAGGTCCTTCTTTCTTCCCTCCCTCCCTCCCTCCCTCCCTCCCTCCCCAAGTGTCCCTTCCTGAGAAACTTTTGGACCTGGGCCCCTCTTCCAGGTCCTTACCCATTGGCAATGCCCCGGCGCCGCTCTCCTGGGAGAGGGCCAGGGGCACCTCTATGGACTGGACGAGGGGCCGGTCGGTCTGCCAGAGTCACTGCTGACGCAGGGAAGCTGCCCACTTTGAGCGTTTTGCTGTTCTGTCCCTTCCACGTGGTGGCATCAGGGCTGTGAGAAGAGGGGCTTGTGAGCAAGGATGGAAACAAGGGACAAAGTGAGGGCGAGGCGCCAGCCCACATTCAGCTCTCCAAGATCTGTGTCTGCCTGGAGAGGGAGAAGCCTTTCTCAGAAACACACAAGGTCATATTGGCCAACAGTCACTCCAGCGGGAAGGCCAGGGATGAGGTGGGATTCTCAGGGCTCAGGTATGACAGGAAGAGGGGAGAGAACAAAAGTTCAAGGAGCTGGGGAAGGGGAGAATGCAGAGAATCAGGAGTAAGGAAGGGTGGGAGGGGTCCGCAGACAGGGGTCATCACCTGCCCTCGATGATGGTAATGGGGTCACCAGACTCCATCCTTAGGGCACCTGGTTCCATGATGTCCCTCACACAGTGTCCCTCAGGAGGCCAGGCCTGTGGGCACAGGAGGGCAAGGGGGCTGGGATTGCAGCCTGTCTCAGAAGGGTAATGTCATGGGAATGGGGAGGACAGGAACCCTTTCCTGTTTGCAGACTTGCCAATCAAACCCACACCAGGCAAATCCTCTGGGATGATGTGAGGATTGTAGGAGATAGGACAGACAGTATCTTACCCAGATCAGGCAGTGTATGTTAGTTGTTGGTTAACATGCCTCACAGATCCCTCCATGACGCAGACCTTGCCCCCTCACACCCTTTTCTCAGTTGTACTTCTCCCTCCCACGTGGAACTTCTCTTCAGTGCCCCCTGCCTGTCTCCCCTGCAGGTTTCTGCAGCCCTTCTGCTTGTATCTTGTTGGCCCTAAGGTGCGTCCTGGGGGGACTGGGTGAATAGGTTTTGTTCAGAGCTGACTTCCAGAGCCCAGCCCAGGAGTCAGCACGTGGGTCCCATGCATGGGACTCTGGGAGAGATAATAGAGGGAAGAGAGATAATATGGGGTGTAAGGGGTACTCACCTCTTGGAGCAGCCCCTCTAGTTGGGAAAAATAGGGCCGGTCAGCAGGGTGGGGGGCCCAGCAGCGCAGTGCAATGGCATAGAGGGCCCTGGAGCAGAGCGGTGGCCGGGGCAGCCGGGCACGATCCTTCTCCAGTCGGTGCAGGATGAGGTAGGGTGGGATGCCGGCCCAGGGCTCCTCACCCCCTGAGAACATCTCCCACAGCGTCACCCCAAACATCCACACGTCTGAGGCAGAAGAGAAGGCTCCTTGGCGCAGGCTCTCTGGGGCACACCTATGGAAGTGGTGCTGAAGGGGGGGGTATGAACCCCTCAGAACGCCCACCTCCCATCGAGCACCCCGTCATCTTCAGTTCTCTCCGAGCCCCTCCTGATCTGATCCCCGTCCCAGCCTCCTTCAGAGGATCTCCCACTCCCAGGGAGGCACTGCCCTCCTGACTTGGCCCTTACCAAGCATAGGGGATGGGGCGGGGCCCGCCCATGACATAGCGCCCGCGGGTGCCACCTATTGGCCGCACCAGCCCAAAATCGGCCACCTTGATGGTCTGCGGTCCAGCCAGCAGCAGGTTGCGTGTGGCGAGGTCTCGGTGCACCAGCCCGCAGGCCCCCAGGTATGTCATGGCCCCCGCCAGCTGCCTCAGAAAGAGGCAGAGGAGGGACACAGGCAAAGGGGGTGTGGGGGCCGGGGCGGTGAGGCGCGCGTGCAGGGAGCCCAGCGGGGCCAGCTCCATCACCTGCCACAGCACAGCATCTGTGAGAGGGCATCCAGCCCCAAGGACTTCAGCTGCCCATCCTCCCGGGGGGGCTCCCCACCCAGCTCAAGACGGGCTGGAGAATGGGTCCAGCTCTGCTCACCATCTGCAGGGGCTGGCCCAGAACCAGCCCATGGAGACGCAGCACGTGTTGGTGGTCCAAGTTCATCATGACCGATACCTCTCTGAGGAAGTCCCCTAGTTCAGCGCCCACTGGCCCTTCAGGACCTACCCGGAGGGACTTGACTGCCACTGGGACCTGGAGAGGGACACCATAGGGCATGTAGGGGAATGGCTATGCCTGAGCCAGGGTAGAGAAGACATGCAGAAGGCATCCAGGTACCCAGGGAATGGGAGGGGGGGGGGGGGGGGTCCCTTGACACTCACACTCTGGCCTCCAGGTAGTGTCCACAGCCCTCGGTGCACCACACCAAAGCAACCGGAGCCCAGCAGCTCCCCTCTGCACACAGAGGCCTCTGGGATCAGACACTTGAGTCCTCCCTCAGATTCAGGGAGGCCCAGAGAACTGTCTAAGGGTGGAGTGGTCTCCTGCTCAGGGGCAAAGCCCCCAAGAATCTGGAACAGGAATGAGAGGTCAGCATACAGATCCAGCATACCTCCCCCTGCTGTTCAGCCCCACTCATCCCTGGGGTCAGCTGGCCCTTTAAGGGCCCCCCTCTTTCCCCATTTGCACACACACCTTGTATACCCAGTTCCTGGACTTGATCCCAGAACGGTGCCTCTTCAGAGCTTCAGCCAGTCTGCGCTGGGCTGGGAGAGATTAGAATCAGAGGCCCGGGGTGAGGGGCCTGGGTGCTGGAGTGCTGAGAGATTGACAGGTCAGAGGAGAACTAGAGTCTTAAGACCATACCACCCTGAATGCGCCCTGATCTCATCAGAGGAGGACTAGAGTGGGGGAGGGGAAACCAGGACTTCAAGGCAGAGAGTCCTCACCAGGCCGACCCATGCCAATGCTGTCCAGGTCCTCCGGCCTTACAAAGTCAAAGTGCTCTGGGCGCGTGACATTGAGCTGCTCGAGAATGGGCCAATAAAATTGGGCCAGCTGGATGTCCCGCAGCAGCCTCAGCAGCCACATGGAGCTCCCCTCTGGGACCATGTCTGGAGGTCCTAAGGATGACAACACCCTCAGAGACACAGCCTGGGACGGACTTTGAAGACACCTGGACACACTCTCAAGATGAAATTCCAGCCCCTTAGAAACACTCAGAGGTAGAGAGAGGGACACAGAGAATGCCAGGAACCCCACATACACACATATTGTGCCAGCTCCCCCTGGCATAATACTCCCCAGTCCAAAACCTCAAAGTAGTCCCCACCCTGCCGCGTGTGAAACCAGATCAGTTCTCCTCACATCCAAACGTCAGTACAAACAGTTAAGCATTCAGCTGCCATGGAACGTTGTAGATTAGCATCTACCCCAGGGATCGTCAGAGGAGAAGCATCTACTGGCATATACTTTCTAAAAAGCAGCCATTAAAAATCTGATAGAGTGTGGCTCCACTCTGACACCCACAGGGTCATCATTAAGTACGATCATCTAGAGAGCAACTGGTTTTTCATTTCCCTTCCTGGATGACAGACTTCAGGCATGGTGCCCTCTTCATTCCTGAGACAGTGTGGCATGATGTCCCTGTACCCCTACAGCTTGCACTGCCTTTTAGACCTAAGCTATACAGGGACATCTCTATATGTACACATTCACTCACGTACACCTGAGACACCGCCCCTCCTCATATATGAACCATTTCTGTCTAAACAATCCCTGAAGTTACACCTCAGAGAGGCTGGCACACACACATGAAAATATGGAATGAAACATACAGTGACAGTAAAATTTGTTAGAGCTATAATTCCATAGGGCTGCCTTGTTTTTCCAAGTCTCACAAGTTTTCCCGCTTTTACAGGGTCTCTCCTCTCTTCTGAGGGAACTCTGGTGGCCTAGTGGTAAGAAGCTGTGCTACAATCCCAAAGGCAATGGTAATTTGAATCCACAAGGATGGACAATCTCCTCCCAGGTGGTTTGCTGCCTCTGAAAACCTGCTGGAGAGTCAGCTAGGAGTCAGTTACAACTCCATGGTACACAACCACCATCTCTCTTCTATTGCTTTCTGTAGTGAAAAACATTTGCACTTCCTTCTCTGGCAGGTGTCTGTCTTACACAGGTCCTGTCTCCGATGATTTTTACTGCATATAGCCAAGCACTCCATGGCACCCCAAGATGCTGCCACCCAGGGCCCAAGTCTACTGCCACACACCTTTTCTCACACCTGTGCTAAAAACCTGGCAGCTTACAGTCTCACACCCGAGTCAAGGTCCTTGACTATCTAGGACCGTATCCCTCCCTGACAAGGTGCCCAGGTGCAACATGGCCTGCATCATCCAGGGCTGACGCTGGAAATCAAAGGGGGCCTCTGCAATCAGCTGCTAAGTGCAGGCCAGCTGATGGAGTCACCTGGAGGGGCCAAGTACACAGTCCCACCCACACCCACCTGAGCTCAAGTTCAGGTACACAGCGCTGCCAGCACCCCTGAGTCACTCTGTATACACCCTGGTTTCAAGGCAACTCCACCAGGCTTGGTGGAAAGGCTCTAGGCTCCGTGGCCGCAGGCCCCAACTCTCCCAGCTGAGTTAGGAGAGAGCAAGCGAACCAGCAACACAGGGCAAAGGAGAAAGAAGCAGGGACGGCTGGAGGGAGGCGGGGAAAGGGTGAGCCAAGGTTCCTGGAGGACCAGGGCATAAGGCGGGAATGGGACAGGGTGCCGCGAAAGGGAAGGACGGAGTAAAGTGAGGGGGTCAGGGAGTCTCAGACCAGAGCGATGGCCCAGAGGGACAGCTGCTGGCCAGATTGCCCAGCTCACCTGGGACCTTACCTGGCGAAGGCGGAAGCAGCAGCTGCTGTTCAGCTCGGTTGCCTGGACTAAATCCCTTGCCGGGGGGGTGGGGCTGAGGCTGCAGGGCGGTACCTGGCGACTAGGCCCTGTGACTGCGGCTCCGCCCTCAGCCCACAGGTGGGACTAAGAGAAAGTGACCAGGGAGCCGTCGCTCCTTTGGACCCAGAGAAACCGCCTCTCCCCTTCTTCTGCTCACCTTGTACCCCCCTCACTGATGAATATTTCTCAGAGTCCGGATCCTCTCCCTAAATACTTCACCTGGTTGACCAGAACCCTCCCTCCCCACTAAATAAATAAGCGCTCTCTCACACATACACACATACACACACACTGGGTGGTGTAGTTATCCAGCTTGGTTGCCAACTGAAAGTTTGGAGGTTCACATACACCCAGAGGCAGCTGTAAGTCCAGGCCCTGCTGTCTACTACAGAGAATACAGTGTTGAAAACTCTGTTGAGCACAGTCCAGCTTTGACACACAGGCACTGGACTTGATTTTGAAGACTCCTGGCTTTTTAGAGGTTCAGTCTCTTTTTTTATCTTTCGGTTTTGGAGACCAAAAAAAATACCAACAACAACAACTGCAGGGAGTTGGAGGTTTCTTTGTCTCTCTTTTCCAGGCAGAGGCCATGCCCAGGCACTGGGCATATAAATCTAAGGCAATCAGAGGTCCTGCCCCATGGCAAGGGAGAAGGCCTGGAAGCAAGGGGAGATGAACCCTGCCGGGCAGGAAGTCAGGCCGCAGCCTAGAGTGAATCTAAGGCGGAAGTTTGGGTGTCCTTTTCTCAGATGTGCTGCCCTGAAAACACAAACACACACACACACACACACACACACACACACACACACACACACACCCCAACTCCTGCTGAAAATCCCCTGGGGTAGACCACATGGGAGGTCTGGACGGAGGATGCTTCTCCTTCTGTGAGGCCCCACCCTGAGCGGGCATCTGGATTTGGTGAGCAAGACTGGTACTCCATGCCTCAGGGCACTGTTTGCTGACAAGTTTTGGCTTCACATTGGTGGAAGCTTCTCCCTCCTCTGTACAGCATCTGCTGACCTTGTGTGCCCGTATGCAGGTACTTGACCTCTGGCCATAGTTCAGGCCTGGAAGAAGGCTCTGGAAAAGCTCATTGTCTCTCCATTATTTTCCCCCTAGGGGCTCCCAAAGAAGACAGCTACCTGTCTTGGAAGATCTGATTTATCTGTTTTCCTCTATTCTCAAGGAAGGATGTGTGAACACAGCAGCTGCCTGCTCTCCCCACAGTCTCAGGGAGGTGGGCGGGGAAACACCTCCCTGTCTCTGTAAATGTGCAGCATGTTCCAGCACTGGTAGTAGGATCTTTACAACCTGGGTCCATGGGTATGTTCTTGTCCGTTCTCTGGGCCTTCAACCAGGGCAGAACACAGTAAGTGCTCGTCCTGCGTCAGGTTTCACTGATACACTGTGGCCTCACAGGGCAGGGTCTGGGTGGGTCTGGTTAGTTGCTCTTAATACCTGGGACAGTGTAGGCACAAAATATCACAATGTTCAGTGATTGTGAAGAAGTTGCAGTCCTTTGTAGATGACCTGTTCTCCTTACTTTTTAAGTCATCATTGTCTTTTGATATTTTCTAGTTTTATTACAGGGAGTTCTGGGCTAGTGGTAAGGGGTTGCAGTAACAACTCCAAGGCATGAAACTTTAATCTTCCAGCTGCTATATGGGAGAAAGATAGGCAGTCTCCTCTAGTGTGACTTACAGCCTCTAAAAACTGGCTGGAAAATCAGCTATTCATGGTTCTGACTTGACAGGACACAACAACAGTTTTATTATAATGTATCAGATAAGGATTCCTTTTTCATTATTATTATTTACAGTGTGTTGCATTTTCTGCATCTAGTAGTTGACATCTTTCACTGGTTTTGTAAAGTTCTCTTCAGATATCCTTTTCTTCTGCTCTCTATACTCTCTCTGTTGGAGACTGTCATCAGAAACATTCCAGATCTTTTCCCTCTACCTGCATGTGCCTTAACTTCTCTCTATGTTTCTTATTTCTGGGTGTTGGCATGCAAGTCTGCTTATCTTTTCAGACCTAATTGTCAGTCATTGATTCTCTCTTCAGCCGTATCTGATATGCCGCTTCACTGAGTCAATATGTTTTGTTATTTCTGTTGTTGTTATGAATATTATCATATATAACTTTTTATAATGACAGCACTTTGCTGAACTCTAACATATGTTCAGTAACTTACATGCATTTAATAAATTTCAACAAACACTCTGTGTGCAATGGGTTTCTCTTACAGCCTTTCTAGCCATGGGTTTATAACTCAGTCAACAATGATTGGCTAGGCCACAACCTGGCAAAACTCAAACTCACTGCCCAATGAGTCAGAACCAACTCATAGCTGACATTCCAGTGGGTTCTGTTGTTGTTGTTAAGTGCTATAGAGTAATAGATGACCCATAGCTACCCTATAAAAATCTTGAGCACAAAACTTTCATCTTTTCTCCAAGTTCATAGAGTTTCCTGAGGCAAGCTTTTTTTGGAAGTGGATGCTGCTCCTGCTTCCAAGCCTGTTTTATTTGAGAACCACCAAAAGCCTTTTTAAATATGAGGCCAAATCCAATCAGCTCACACCCTTTTGCGAGCAACAGCCACACCCTAGTCTAACCCCAAACCAAAAAACACATCTTTGCAGAATCTGGGCCATTAGACTCATATTCCCATTCTGGAAATAACCCTAGACTGGAGGTCAAAAGCCTTTGTAAATATGAGGCCAAATCCAATCAGCTCACATCCTATTGCGAACAACAGCCACACCCTAGTCTCAACCCCAAACCAGAAAACACACCTTTGCAGAATCCGAGGAAACTGTTAATCTCTCTCCATCAGAGTTCCTGGTGGATTCAAACTGGTAGAGGGGGTTAGCCTTTAGGTCAATAAGGTAACTCCCTACAGACTAAGGCATCAGAGATCTCTACAATCTTTCAAGGATCGAGCTATTACTATGTAAGCAGGATATGTAAAGCTATCCAGTAGAATTAAGTGACCTGTGGAGGGTTGGTGGGTTTACAGCTCAGCTGAAAGGCCATGCTTTGAAATTAAAAAGATGCTTCGCTTTAATAGCTAACTGATGAAAATAGCTAACTATTTAAATAGTTAACTGATGAAAGTTTTTAAAGGGGTGGGAGTGTGGATGGGGCAAGGTAAAAAGAGAGAGAGAGAAGATAATCTCTTGAAAGAGCTTAAGGTTAAGTGTAGTGATGCCACATGGCACCCAGCAGTGGCAGAGAACCAGCAGTGGGAACCACGGGATCAGCACAGGCCGTGGTGGTGACTGCCAACTCATGTAGGGAAAGCTTTGCCCTTCCGGGTAGGAAGCTACTGATCGAGTGGGATACCTTCAACCTGAGCAGGGCAGAGGCCCAGTGAGGCCCAACAACAGGCGAAAGCTTTGGGGTCCCGCAGGCCCACAGGATGCATGTCAGAAGCTGAAGGTGGAGAGGCAGAGAGCTGTGCACAGCTGAGAGAAATGTTACAGACCTAGGGTAAAGTATTTTTATAAGTATTAATAATGAGATAGAACACCAAGAATGTATAAGTAAAAACAGGTAACGCAGCAGGCAAAGTGTTCTTGAACAACTTAAGTGAACTGAAGCGCTGGTCTTTAGCTTCCCTGTGTCTTTATTGAAAATTGTCAGGGAGAAAATCACCAAGAGATCAGTGCAAATGAATCTAAGCTCTTTCTATTGAAAACCTTCTGCTTGATTTAGGAGCAAGGGGTTAGCAAATACAATGCAAGAATCCTGTAAATCCTTAAGGATTGCCTTGGTGCCTCAGGGTGAATTCCAGCTTGTATCATGCTTCCCCCACATCCTGAAATAGCATTCGGGTTATTACAAATATTTTGTATGAAATTTGGCTTCCCATAGAGAAGAGTCTTCTAGCTCTTCTATAGCCAATGGAGAGGAGGCCAAAAACTCCTGAGGACCAGCTGCAAGGGCTGCCCTGACTAGAAGCTGTCCTGATGGATCAACCTGATCTTGAACCTGAGTTTAGTCTATCACTTCCTTCACAAAGTAGTAGTACAAACTGGTAGTAAGTCCACAAGTTCTGTATGATCATTGCAACAGTTCTTGAATCCACCTGTAAAATGTGTTTAGACAACATGCAGATGGCCTAGTCTGACCTCTACTAACTCCACAAAGAGGAACTGTCCCCATCAACAACATCTATAGTACAAAACGAATTCCCTTAAGGTCAGACATGGCCTCCCACCCTCCTACACCTACTTCTATAAATTCCAACATCTATCTTACTGCTCCACCGTGTCCCAAATCCATTGCAATAACTACACACTTTGCAAAATCATACTCACAGTTATAAAGTGTATTCAGGAAGTTCAGGTTGGCAACAGGACACAATCCCTCAGTCCAGGCAGCTTCTCAAGTGTGGTCATAGACCCTTTGACCTTCAGTAGCATAACTTAGATCAGTGTTACAAAGTTCCTTTAGTTCAGTTATGGTGTCTTCCCACAGTTCTCCTGCAAGCTTGGGTGAGGGCCTCTGGCTCTGGCTTTGCTGGACAGCAATCTTAAGTCAAGCTGTCTCATCTCTTGTTCTCATTTGAGTCTACTATTGCTGTCATGTAGACCTTGGTCTTGCAGGTGTAGCAGTCTCTGGTCTCAAAGGATGCTTGCTGCTTCCCCTTCCTTGTTAGGATTGAGATTCCAAATTTTGGCAGCTGAAACTGCTCCATACAGCCTAGTGGGATGGAGAGAATAGTCAATCCCTTTGTATGTAGACTAACACACCCTATTGGTGTGATCCCACTCATCCAAAAGGCAAAGTCAAAGTCAGTGGCTAGAAAAGCCATTTTGAACTACAAACCTTTGACAACACACTAGCAAAGAAGTGGAGAGTGCTACTGAAGGGGGAAGCCAGTGTCAAAAAAATGGTGAAAAAGTCAGAGTGGAGTTATGTCTGACTTCTACCTCATGGCAATTGACTATAGACTCAAGTTCTCATTAGTCCCTCTGAAGTTCAGCAGGTTCCGAAACTCTACTTCATAATAACCAGTTTTACCTTCTTTTGGTAATTCTTCTCCTTTGGGAATTCAGGAGAGTTCAGTCATTCCACTGGACTACATAACGCAGGTTGTACTAGTTGAATCAGAACATGCCTAACTTCAGGGGGAATAAGGACCAAATTGAGTCCATAGTCAATGCCCATGAGGTAGAAGTCAGGCATAACTCTACCCTGCAAATCTGTACCAATTCTGACAGCAGCTGTCCCTACCATGGCACTTTCTACTTCTCTTTTGGCTTCAGTTTCTGATTCTATGCCACACAGAACTCATGGACTGCACTTACAGTTAAGTGGTTTATCAAAGAAGTAGCAGGATAAAAAAAAAAAAAGAAGTAGCAGGATATAAACTCGGGATTCAGGATCTGGAAACATGTAGACAAAAGTCTTCCTTAGTAAAATTATCCCTCTATGCAGATGACATGATAGTATACTTAGAAAACCCTAAAGACTCAGCAAGAAAACTATTGGAC
>NW_006399996.1:1906469-1917509 GCF_000299155.1 Elephantulus edwardii | reverse complement strand
GTTTTTCTTTTGCTTTTCAAGGAGAGGAGCAAAAGGGGGGGGAGGGTTTTGTGCGGGGAGAAGGGTGCAACAATGAATGAATGGAATTCCAAAATCTCTGTAGATGTTCATTGAAATGAAAAATAAACAAACTAAACTAAAATTTAAAAAAAAAAGCCTTCCTTATTTTATATGAGAGTTGTCAGTTCTCTCAGTTGTGTAGGCCTCCTCTTAGCCCCCTGAAGAGAAGTATCCTCTTGACCTGCTGGAAACAAGCTCCTTTGGTTCTGCCATCTGTTGTACCCAGTGCTGCTGTGGGGCCCCTTCTCATCTCTCTTTGTTCTGCTTTATAGCCCTTGACCAACGTTACAACTCTCTTATGAGTTGTTTTGTTCTCTCTCCGCTTCCTGCTGTTTATCTTCTTGTTCTTTTTGTCTGAAATACTTCTGTGATGTTGGCCTCAGATATACACAGCTCCTTGTCAATTCCGAGGCATGGTCCTCCAGCTGCAGCCAAGAACTGACCAGTTCCTCTTGGTAGATGTAATGTTAAGACTTTCAGCTTGCTTGGCTTGGATTATCTGATTTGGAATTTATTTACTGATGTGTCAGTTATGCGATTATGTAGGTATCTCACAAGATATGGTCTGATAGGAACAATTTTGATATGACACAGGAGAATTAAGGTGAAATGCAATACCCTCAATATGGTCAACAGCTAAGAACCAGTATAGCGGAATTCTTTTTAGAGGTATGTCCTGCATAGTGTATATTTATTTCTATGTAATCTCTGGCAAAGCTAGGTAGCATTTTGCTAGATCAGGATCCTGCATCTTGCACACAGTCTCCAATTCTTTGGACTTGAACCAATAGTCTGTCATATTACCTGCTGATCTTAGAGTCATCAATCTCTGAATCCAGCAATCTGCTGCCTTATGTACTGATCTGAGATTTGTCAGCCCTCACAGCCACTATCTTACCTTCCCACCTGTCAGTCTTGAGTTAATCAAGCACCATGAGTCAGGAAAAGCCTCTATGGTGACATTTGACCCATGGACCCAGGATTTGCAGGGTTCTACAAGAGCAAGGATATCTCCATAATTTTTCAGTCTTTATGCAGAACAGATTATCTGGGAGACTGGGCTCTAAGAGGAGGATTGGAGGAAGACTCATCAACAATCTGCATTATGCAGATGACACAACCCTGCTTGCTGAAACTGAGGAGGACTTGAAGCACTTGCTGCAGTGGGTCAAGGACTGCAGTCTTCAATATGGATTGAGGCTCAATATCAAAAAAACAGATTCTCACCACTGGGCTGATTGGCAGCGTCATAATGGATGGGGAAGAGATTGAGATTGTTCATAGTTTTAGTTTGCTTGGCTCCACAGCCAGGAAATAAAAAGACTTATTGCAATGGGAAAGTCTGCAGTTAGAGACCTCTCTAAAGTGCTGAAGAGCAACTATGTCTGTCTGGAGAATACATGCCATGGTCTTTGCAATCACTTGCTATGTATCAGAGAACTGGACAATGACCAGGGATGATAGACGGAGAATTGCCTTTGAGCTGTGGTGTTGGAGAAGAGTATTGAATATACCATGAACGGCCAAGAAAAAGAAAATGTTTGTACTGGAGAGGGTAAAGTCAGGCTGCTTCTTGGAGGCAAGGATTCTGAAGCTTCATCTGACATACTTTGGACATGTTGCAAGGAGGGACCTGTCCTTGGAGAGGAAACTATGCTTGGGAGGGTGGAGGGACAGCGCAGGAGAGAAAGATCCTCATTGAGATGGATTGATTCAGTGACTGCAGTAATGGGGGTAAGTGTATCAGAGACAGTGAGATTGGCACAGGATAAGGCAGGGTTTAGGGCTGTGGTACATAGAGTCACTATGAGTCGCAGGCAACTTGACAGCACATAACAACAATAACAAGAGCAAGAGTCATTTCCTTGATTTCAATCTCTCTCTCTCCATAGGAAAACTTTAAAGCACACCCTACAGTCTTCAATATAGATTACATCTCAACATCAAGAAGACAAAAATCCTTACTACTGGACCAATAAACAATATCATTATATATGGAGAAAAGGTTGAAATTATCAATGATTTCATCTTACTGGGATCCACAATCAACACCCTTGGTACCAGCAGTCAAGAGATCAGGAGACATATTGCACTGAGCAAATCTGCTTTCAGAGACATTTCCAAATTTCTGAGCAGCAATAATGTCACTTTGAAGACTAAAGTATGTCTGATTCAGGCCATGGTCTTTTCCATCATTTGCTATGCATCTGAGACCTGGACAACAAATAAGGATGACAGAAGAACTGATGCATTTAGGCTTTGGGGTTGAAGAAGAATACTGAATATCCCATGGACTGCAAAATAACAAAAATATATGTCTTAGAGAAAGTACAGCCAGAGTGCTTCTTTGGGGCAATGATAACAAAGTTTTCTATCACATACTTTAAACATGTTGTTATGAGAGGCTATTCCTTGGAGAGGGAAACCATGCTTGGAAAGGTGGTGAGTGAAAGAGAGAAAGATCTTTAACGAGATGGATTGACACAATGACTGTGATAATGAGCTCAAACGTGTCAGAAATGGTGAGAAAGGCACAGGATTGGACAGGGTTCAGATCTGTTGTTCATAGGTCACTATGAGTTGTACTCAACTTGATAGTACCTAACAACAACAACAAATATATATATAATATCTTAGCAATATATAATCTTAATATAATTTAAAAAACAATATCTATCTATCTATCTATCTATCTATCTATCTATCTATCTATCATCTATCTATATTTATCTCAGGGAGCTCTGGTGGCCTAGTGGAAAGGAGCTTCACTGCAATCCCAAAAGTAGGCGGTTCAAGGCCACTAGCTACTATGCTAGAAAAGGATGGACAATCTCCTCCTGTGCCATTAACTGCTTCTGAAAACATGCCGGAGGGTCAGCTATGGGTCTGTTCTGACTCTATGGTACAAAACACACACACTCTCTCTCTCTCCATATATATATATATATATATATATTTGTTGTTATGTGCCATTGAAATAAAAATAATCTCAACAAATGTATTTATAAAATCATCTCAGGATTAGACAAACAGTATCAAACTATAAGTGTTTACAATTTACCTAGAAAATGTTTGTCCCAGGTGCTCTGCTGGAGAAGGAGGGACAGTCTCATCCTGTACCAATCAGATCTGATTTGATGGTACACACACAAAAAATAATAATAAAAATTGAAAAAAAAAAGAAAACGTTTGTCAATTTGGACAAAAGTAACAAACCCTATAAGGTAATTGTGGTGACACAAGCAAGACCTTCATGAAAATCCTTGGAGGTCCTATAAGACCCCACTGATTGCAGAGGCTTTGGACAGGGGCAGCTCCAGCCATCCTTGCTTCCAAGGACAACCCTAGTGGCACTTTTCCCTAAAATGTTTTTGTCTGATCTTTTGGTGCTATATGGGATATTCAGTTCTCTTCTCCAACATCCCAAGTAAAAGGCATCGATTATTCTGTCATCACTATTCATTGTCCAGTTTTCAGATCCAAGCAAGCAGTTGAGAAGACCATCCTTTTTTTTTAAATTTATTTTTTTATTTGATTATTTTTGTGTGTGAATCAGATCCGACTGGTACAGGAAGAGATTGCTCCTCTTTCTCCAGTGGAGCATCTGGTGGATTTGAACCAAGCACCTTCGGGATTGCAGCACAGCTTCTTGTCACTAGGCCACCTGAGCAACCTGCATCTTAGTATTTAAACTAACATCACCGCTCTTTAATACTCTGGAGAAGTCTCTGAAAGCAGACATTCCCTAATATAACTCATCTTTTGATTTCTTGACTGCCAATACCAACGGTGTTAATTGTGGATCCAAGAAAGAGGAAATCATGGAAAACTTTAATTCTTCATCTATCATGAGTTGTCTATGGGCCCAATAGTGATGACTTTTGGCTTTTTTTAATG
This sequence comes from Elephantulus edwardii, assembly GCF_000299155.1. Lineage (NCBI taxonomy): Eukaryota > Metazoa > Chordata > Mammalia > Macroscelidea > Macroscelididae > Elephantulus > Elephantulus edwardii. The sequence goes on along the minus strand of NW_006399996.1, from coordinate 1,913,552 downwards.
TTAGATGTAAAACATATTGAAGACTGTAGTCCTTGATCTTCTGCAACAAGCACTTCAAGTCCTCTTCACTTTCAGCAAGCATGATTTTGTCATCTGTTTAAAGAAAGTTGTTGATGAGTCTTCCTCCTGTCCTGATGCCATGTTCTTCTTCATAAAGTCTGGCTTCTTGAATGATTTGTTTAGCATACAGATTAAGTAAACATAAAGAAAGGATACAGCATTGACACACACCTTTCTTGATTCTAAACCATGTGGTGTTTACTTACTCTGTTTGGATGACAGCATCTTAGCTTATGTATAGTTTTCAAATGAGCACAATTAAGTGTTTTGAGATTCCTGTTTTTCTCAATATAGTCATAATTTATTGTGATCCACAAAGTTACCTTTGCATAGTCTATTAAACATAGATAGACATCCTTCTAGTATTCTCTTCTTTCAGTCAAGATCCATCTGACATCAGCAATGATATCCCTAGAGCCACAGTCTCTTCTAAATCCAACTGTAACAGTCTAGCTGCTTCTTAATAATCTTCAGCAAGATTTTGCTTGCGTATGATATTAATGATATTGTTCAATAATTCCAATGTTCTGTTAGATCATCTCTTTTGAGAATGGGAATAAATATTAATCTCTTCCAGACTTTTGGCCAGGTAACTGTCTTCCAAATTTCTTTGCATAGGCTAATTACCATGTCTGGAGTTATATCCTTTTGCTGAAACTCTTATCAATTTCTTGGGCCTTAATATTTTTGCTAATGCATTTCAAGTGCAGGAACTCTGGTGGCCTAGTAGTAAGAATCTGTGCTGCAATCCCAAGACATGTGGTTCAAATCCACCAGCTGCTCCTAGGGAGAAGGATGGGCAATCTTCTCCTGTGTGATTATTGTTGTTTTTGTTATGTGCCATTGAGTCACCTGTGACTTATATAACCCTATATATATTAGTTCTGAAACTTGCCCTATCCTGAGACAATCTCATCATCTCCAACAGACTTAATGCCATTTCTCCAATGACTGAGTCAATCCATCTGTCCTGCACTGTCCCTTCACCCTTCGAAGCATGATGTCCTTCTCAAAGGACTGGTCCCTCCTGGCCAAAAGTATGTGAGACAAAGCTTCAAAATCCTTGTCTCCAAGGAGAAATTTGGTTTCACCCTCTCTGGGACAGACCTGTTTGTTCTCCTGGCTGTCCATGGTATATTTAACACTCTTCTCCAGCACTACAACTCAAAGGTGTGATTATTGCCTTTAAAAACTTGCTGGAAGGTCAGCTATGGGTTGATTCTGACTCTGTGGCACACACCAACAACTAACCAAGTTCAAGTGTAGCTTGAACGTCTTCCATTATTACCATTGGCTCTTGATCATGTCTTATTTCCTGAAATGGTTCCATGTCATCCAATTCTTTTTGGTACAGTGACTGTGTATTTATTCTTCCTTTGATGCTTCCTGGATTGTTCAAGATTTTGCCATAGCAAGCTCCAGTGTTACAACTTGAGGCTTGAATTTGTTCTTCAGTTCTTTTAGCTTGAGAAATGCTGAGTAAGTTCTTCCCTTTTGATTTTCTAACTCCACCTCTTTGTACATTCCATTAGAATACTTTGCCTTGTCTTCTTGAGCTGCCCTTCGAAATATTTTGTTCCTCTCTTTTACTTTGGCATCTCTTTTTTTTGTTTTGGATTCTCAATGTTATAGTGCAATTTTCAGAGTCTTTTTTGACACCCATTTTGGCCTTTTCTTTCTCTTTTGTCTTTGTAATGACCTTTTGCTTTCTTTGTGGCTATCCTTGATGCCATCCCATAGTTCATCCAGTCTTCAGTCATTAGGAGTCAATGCCCCAAATCTATTTTTGAGAGAGTTTTTAATTTAGGTAGGAGAGACTTAAGGTCACATTTTGGTTCTTGTGGATTTGTTTTCATTTTCTTCACTTCAGTTTGACTTTGTAGGAATAGTTTATAGTCTGTAATTCCACATTCAGCACCTGGCCTGGTTTTAATTGCTGATACTGAGCTTCTCCACCAATTTGTTTTCACAAATGTATGCAATCTGAGATGTCCCTTTTCCCCAACACTTGTGTGTACTACCATTTTTCTTTTCCCATACAAGCAAAGCTTTTTTTAAGTGTCTTTATTATTTTAAGTAAGATATACAGAAAAATATAGCTGGAACGTGATAAGGTTTGGCCTTCCCTTGCATGGCTAGTCCTAGGGAGCTTCATTTGCCAATCTCTTCTTGGAAATGAGGTAAAGGGTATGGTGTGCAATTCTTAAATTTCTAAGATAGATAATATGAAGAAGGGAAGTCCTTTGTTCAAATATCTTTCCTATGCCTGTGGACCTGTCCCCAGCCAATATCTTAATATTTATTGATGCCAAAAAGATGAACCCCATGGAACTGAGGCAGCTTAGGAAGTAGCACAGTGAGCAGTGACACTGTGTTGATGAGGAAGTGAGTAGCATCATATTTGGTGTAGAAGCTGGCCAGAAGGTAGAGTACAGTGGGAGAAATGCTGTGGAACTTCCGAGAAGTGAACTGTTCCCAATGTGTTCCCAATGTGTCAGCAGCCGAGCTTTTCCTTGGTCAGGGGTCTCAAAGGGTGTTCCTTTCACTGTATGTAGGAAAACGTATATCGCCAAGTTGCGGATGACACTGGTCAGGGTCCAGACTACAGGAATGCTGAAGAAGGGGATGCTGAGTAGTACCACATGCAACAGTCCTACCAAGATGATGTAGGCTAGCCATATTCCCTGGCTATCCATCACTCGGGTATTGGGGCTTACGTCACTGTGTGCCACCCCAGCATTCATCCTGACAGCTTCGTCCCTCCTGATCCACAAGGCTGGTTTCTACACCCATAGTCTCCAGGAAGCCCAAGCAAAGCTTTTATTTCCTTTTCTTCTAATCTTGATTCTAGTTTTATAAGTCTTTTTTCTGCCATTCTGAATTGTGGAATTTATTAGTTGAAACCCAGGGACCTGTGAGCCTAAGTGCATTGAGACACCCTGACTTGGTCAGTTGGGAACTCTCTGATCAGACATCTTGATACACAAAAATGGGATCTGATAGTGTGGGAGTTCAAGTTCCCCAAGACTCACCAAACTTAGTGGTACAGGAGTTTGAGCCCCTCAAAATCCACCAAACTTGGTGAAAGATTTGAGTCCCCCAAGAACTGCCAAGGAATTTTGTTTCTTTATTCACCTTCTTTCTCATTCAACCATCCTAGAAGAAATTGTCTTCTGTAGATAATACTTCCCTAAACTTCCTTATCAACTAACTCTCCACCCTTATGTGTCTTATTGTTATTCAACCTCAGACTCCTGTTATGCTGGCCCCTGCTGTCTTTGTATATCAGTCTCCAGACACTTTAATAGATCCCCTTTCTTGACCCCTTGGAAGGGCAGAGCCAAATGCTCCTTCCTAAACCCCTGTTTTGTTTGGGTCAACCCACCCTCTGAGCTGCTGGCATCAGAAGATCTGGACCCACCAATATATCTTAGAAAAATCTACATCCCAAAGCCCAGGGCTCCTGCCTGACCTCAGATGAACAGACAAAACCCCAAGCAGCCTAACATACCTACCCCCATCACCAGTGAGGTTAGGATCAGGAAGGAAGCTGTACTCCTCAGGGATCTAGCAACACTCAGCCAACAGCCTTGAACCCTTGAGGGGCACAGGGATGTCTCCAACAGACAAGAAGAGGTTGTCAGCATGCTGTGCTGCACCTGACCCTCGTCTGCCTCCTCTGCACGCTCGCCGTTCAGCGCCCACCATGGCCACCGTTCAGCAGCTGGTAGGAATGGCACATGGTAGACAGCAAAGGCTTTGACAAGTACATGGAGGAACTCGGAGTGGGAATGGCTCTGTTGAAAATGGATGCAATGGCCAAGCCAGATTGTATCATCACTTCTGATCTCAAAGCCCTCACTGTGAAAACCGAAAGCACCTTGAAAACAACACAATTCTCCTGTAACCTGGGAGAAAAATTTGAAGAAACTACAGCTGATGGTAGAAAAACTGAGCATCTGCAACTTTACCGACGATGTCTTGGTTCAGCGCCAGGAGTGGGATGGGAAGAAAAGCACAATAACCAAAAAGTTGGAAGATGGGAAATTAGTGGTGGAATGTGTTATGAACAATGCCACCTGCTCTTGGATCTATGAAAAAAGTAGAATAAAAATTCCATCTTTGCTTTGAAAAGGAATTAGTTATGAGGATGAACAAGCTCAGTTCAATGAGCAGATCCCCATACTGCTTCTTCATTTTCTTGTGGTCCCCCCCCCACTATTGTGTTCATTTATTTCTGTCGCAAACATTTTACATGCAGCTATTTCAAAGTGTTTAAGTAGAATCATCTTTTTGTTAGTAAATAAATGTGTTTGTGCTAAAAAAAGAAAAAAGACGAAGAAGAGGTTATCAGGATACACATCCCATCCTCTATCTCAGACCTAAGTCAATATAAAGAATATCTGAGAAGTGTCTCTGAGAACCCAGAGAAATTTAGAGATGAATTCTTGAAATTGAGCCTTAATTTTAATCTAACCTGATTTGATGTTAAAATGATCCTTATCACAATTATGTACTGTGCATCAGGAAGCTGGACAATGACTAGGGATGATAGAAAATGAATTGATGCCTTGGAGCTGTGGTGCTGGAGAAGAGTGTTGAATATACTATGGACCGCTAGAAGAATAAACAGGTTCATCCTAGAGAGAGTGAAACCAGGCTGATTTTGAAGGCAAGTATTTTGAAGCTCTGACTCACATACTTTGGACATGTTGCAAGGAAGAGCCAGTCCTTGGAGAGGGACATCATGCTTGGAAGGGTAGACGGACAGTGCAAGAGAGGAAGACCCTGGATAAGGTGAATTGACTTAGTGATTGGAAAATGAGATTAAGTCCCTCTGAGACAATGAGATTGGCTCAAGATAGAGCAGGGTTCAGAGCTGTTGTACGTAGGGTCGCCATGAGTTATAAGCGACTCTATAACACATAACAACAACCGAAGAGAAAGTGTAAACTAAAAACAAGAATTTTTTGTTTTTTAGGGAGTTTGCAGATGACGTGAGCGGTAACTATCCCTGCCCTGAGGTATCTTTGCTGTCATCCCACAGTTCATCTGGTTTTTGACCATTAACTTGCAATGTCTCAAACCGTCTTCAGATGATTTTTAAATTTAGGTGGGATAGACTCAAAGTTGTACTTTGATTCTTGAGGACTGTTTTCATTTTCTTGAAGTTCAGTTTGATGATGAACATGAGTAATTGATGGTCTGTTCCACAGTCAGCATTTGGCCTGGTTTTTGATGCCCAGTAGTTTTTCTGCTTCGAAAGTGTGGTGTGCTCTGCCGGAGAAGGAGGCGCAATATCCTCCTGTACCAGTCAGATCTGATTTGACGGTACACGCACACAAAATAATAAAAAATTTAAAAAAAAAAAAAAGAAAGTGTGGTGTGGTGTCTTCTTCCTGTCACTTCAAGTCTTCCTTTCTTGGGTTTGTTTGGGTTTGGGGTTGGGTTTTTTGTTTGTTTGTTTTTATTTTAAAAAATTTTTATTGTGATTTGAGTGAACATACAAAGTATATCCTTTTTTTATCATTCACCCATTTTTGTCCCCTAGCACCAACTACAGCAGTCAATGTCTGATCATCCATTCATTCCTTCATATTGTCTTTCTTTCATAGATTTTAATATTTTTGCATTTTTTTCATTGTCACATTTTCCCCCCACCCACCCCACTTTCTTTCCTCTTTTAAAAAATACTCTGTGTGTGTGCAAAGCCCCTAGTGTCCCTTGTGGTCATCCTTACTAGAGGGAGAAGAGTTCCTGCAAGGACACTTCCCAGCAATAGGAGAAGACCACTCAGGGTTTTGGGGAGAACATCTCTCAAGCTATGTTTTTTAAAAGAAAAGATGGGGGAAATCACATTCAGAAATACAATTCACTACATCAGAACAGAGATCCAAAATATTTCCATCATCCCTCAAAGTAACTTCAAGTCAATTTAACTCAATCCCATCCACCAGGGGCAACTACTGTTCTGCTTTCTCAAGCTCACGATTTGCTGTGACCTTGATTTCTTACATACGGAATCAGACCTTTTTTTTATCTCTTATGTGTGACTTCTTTCACACAACAAACATGTTTTTTAATTTTTTTCATAATTTTAATGAACATTTACAGAAATTTTGGATTTCCATTCATTCATTGCTGCACTTCTATCCCCGCCCAGCCCTCCTCCCCACCCCAGTTCGCTCCTCTCTTTGAAAAGTAAAATAAACACTCTCTCCCTGGTACACAATCCCCCTGCACCTCTCCCACTGCCCCAAGTACATTCCACTATGCAACCTTACTTGTGGACTCTTATGATAACCATAATACCCTATCATATATCACTTTTAAATTATTCTCTCTCTCATCTGTTTCAGTGCAGTATACAAATTTTATCCAGTTTTTCTCAGTGTTCCACAGCCCTGATATCAGTCCCATTTTACAGCAGTGGCACCATGCAATATTTGTCCTTTTGCGACTGAGATATTTAACTCAGCATAATGTCCTCCAGGCTCACCCATTTTGAATAATATTGCATGAGTTCCTTGTTTTTCAATGGAGCGTAGTATTCCATTGTGTGAATATACCACAGCTTCTCTATCCATTCATTTATTGATGGGCACCTGGGTTGTTTCCAACTCCTTGCTATTGTGAACAAAGCCGCAATAAACATGAGTGTTCATATATCTGCTTGGATGTCAGTAACAAACATGTTTTTGAGATTCAGTTATGTTTCATATATTAGTATTAGGATTTTGATTTTCTATGTCTGTACGTCTATGCGACCATTCCATTAAATAAATAAATCACAGTGAGATTTTTTTTTCTCTTCTCTACAAATGTGCAGTGGAGACATTTAAATTTTCTTTTTCTCCATCAAAAGATTGAGAAAAATAAGCTTTATTATTGAGGTACATTTGCCATTCAGTAAATTATCCTTATTTAAAGTATGCAATTTGAAAAAAATTAAAGTATGCAATTTGATAACTTTTGACAAAGTTGAACTCATCACTGGAATTGGTATTATGAATATTATATATA
>NW_006399996.1:1901584-1905521 GCF_000299155.1 Elephantulus edwardii | reverse complement strand
CATAACGCAGATTGTTGATAGATCGTCCACCAATCCTAACACCACGCTTCTCCTCATAGAGCCCAGCCTCTCGGATAATCTGCTTTGCATACAGGTTGAAAAGGTATGGAGATAGGACACATCCCTGGCGTACACCCTACCCAGTTTTGAACCAGGCAGTGTTGCCCTGCTCTGTTCTGACGACTGCCTCTTGGTCCAAGTATAGGTTTCACATTAGCACTATTAAATGTTCTGGGATTCTCATTCTTCTCAGAGTCAGCCACAGTTTGTTAAGATCCGCGCAGTCAAATGCCTTTGCATAATCAATGAAACACAAAAGACATTCTTCTGGTATTCTCTGCTTTCAGCTAAGATCCATCTAACATCAGCTACAATATCCCTAGTATGTGTGTGTGTGTGTGTGTGTGTGTGTGTGTGTGTGTGTGTGTGTATATAATGAATATAATCATTGTCCCCCTATTTTCCTCATATGCCTTTCTAGTTAGGTCTTTTTCCCACCACAGGCAACCATTGATCTGCTCCCTGTTGCTGTAGATGAATTTGCTTTTCCTAGACTTACATAAATAGAGTCTCATGATGTTTTGTCTAGGTTCCTTTCCTTAGCATAATTATGTTAAGATTCATCTGTGAGGTTGTCTGCAGCAGGAGTTTATTCCTTTTTATTGCTGTGTTGTATTCTCTTGAATGAATGTACTGTACCACAATTTATTTATCCATTCACTTGATAATCATTTGGGTTGTTGCCAGTTTTTGGTGATTACAAATAAAGCTACAATTTCTGTTCAAGTGCAAGTCTTGTATGGGCATTTTTTTCCGTTTCTCTTGAATAAATTACCTAAGTATGGGGATGGCTGGATCATATGGTATGCTACTGTCGTTATGCGCTGTTGAGTTGACTATGACTCATTGCGACCTTATGAACAACACGTTTGAACCCTGTCCACCGTCCTTGTCTAAGGACTGGCCCTTCCTTACAACACGCCCAGAGTATGTGAGACAAAGCTTCATCATCCTTGCCTTCAAGGAGCACCCTGGTTGCACTTTTTCCAAGACCTATTAATTTGTTCTTTTGGTAGACCATGGGATATTTAGTAATCTTCATATGTATGTTTAAATTTTTATGAGATTACCAGTCTGATTATATCATTTTGAAGTCTGACAAGCAGTGTATGAGAGTCTCAGTTGCTCTGCATTCTCACCAACACTTGATGGAGTCAGTCTTTAATTTTAACCATTTAAAAAATATCTTTACAGATCCAAATCTATAGTTGTTGTTTCTGCTGACTCACGTGTCAGGTGACTTTCGCTTCTGCAATTTATTTTAGTTTTTATCTCAATTGGTAGGAAGCCTGAGGGCCTACATTAAAGATACTTTAGTCCAGAGGGAAATTTTATTTGCTAGTGCCAGGAGCTCTAGTGACTTACTTGCATTGCCAACTCGGAGGTGAGCAGTTCAAATCCACCAATTGCTCCAAGAAAGAAAGATGGATGATTGCTTCTTGTACGATTTACAGCTTCTGGAAACTATAAATTGGTTTGACTTGAAGGCAATGAGTGAGTGAGTGAGTGGCTGCCAGAAGCTAAGATCCTAACAGCCTAATTGACTTAATGTTAAAGTTCTGTCTGTCTCTGTCATTGCCATTCGGTCAGAGTGACTCCAGCCTCCAGAGTGCTTTTGAGAGGCTATCAATCACACCAGAGATTTTCTATCTTCTTCCCTTGGATCAGCCATTGAATCTGAACCCAGAGGTGCCAACTTTGGGTTAGCAGTGCAGCCCCCTGACAACTTTGCAGCCAGAGCTCCCTTTAAAGTCCTCTGAGTGTCCCAGATTGTGCAGGAATCTCAAATACAGCAGTCTCACTTTGAAGTGAGTTCTCAGGCGGCATCTAGTGTCAACAGTCTGAAGCAGAGGTTCTCACTGCATGTTTTGTTAAAGAAATGATTCAGTGAATGAATGAAAGCACAAAATAAAGAATTGAGGCGGCTTTGGGGTCACAGAGGAATGCAAGTTGGAGAGATGTTTTACAAAGCCGTGATAGAATAATGTATCATACAACTTAAGATACACTCAATATCTCCACTGTCCTAAGTATTAAAAATACAAGGCTGCCTGAATGTGTGAATTAAAACCATATAAGTTTTGGGGAGCTCTGGTGGCCTAGTGGCAAGGAGCTGCAACTACAATCCCAGAGGCAAACGATTCAAATCCACCAGATGCTCTGCCGGGGAAGGAGGGACAATCTCCTCCTGTACCAGTCAGATCTGATTTGACGGTACACTCACACAAAAATAATAAACAAAACAAAACAAAACAAAAAACCATGTAAGTTTTAGAGCAAGCAGGGACAACACTGTAAGGCCCAGTTTTCCACAACAGAGTATCTAATATAGGAAAAGCACATAGAAAAACACAAATAGATTAGGCCTATTTAAAAATGAAAAACTAGGGAGCTCTGGTGGCCTAGTGGCAAGACACTGCACTGCAATCCCAGAGGTACGTGGTTCAAATCCACCAGATGCTCTGCTGGAGAAGGAGGGGGCAATCTCCTCCTGTATCAGTCAGATCTGATTTGACGGTACATGTAAAAATAATACAATAAAAATAAAAAAAATTTAAAAGATAAAAAATGAAAAACCTACACAAAAGACTAACAGAAAAAATAAGACAAGTTACTAACTAGGAGAATAGCTTCAGAAATCATATTTCGAACAAAGATCTAATAACCAAAATGTGTATAACACTTGAACAATTTCACAGCAAAAAGACAAATAACTCAATTTTACAAGGGACAAGGGTTATTTACATCAAAGACATTTCACCAAAAATGATACTCATATGGCCTCCAAATACATGAAAAGATGCTCAGCATCATTCACCACCAGATATTTGCAAATCAAAGCTACAATGAGATACAATACATTCTCACTAGGGTGGCTAAGATAAAACAAAAACATCAAGGTAATAACAAATGTTGGCTATTTCCCCAAAAACTTAATTTAGCACTACTATTTAAAAAGGGAAGGAGGAGTGGCATCCACTTCCATAATAGCTTGCCTCTGGAAATCCTATGAACCCAAACGTCGACGACTCTCCTTCATAAGGTTGCCAAGAGTCCTCTGCGATTCGACGGCACTTAACAACAACAACACAATTTAGAAAGGGAGTTCTGGTGGCCTAGTGACAAGAAGCTGTGCTGCAATCCTGAAGGCACAGTTTGAGGCCTATAGCTGCTCTGTGGGAGAAGGATGAGCAATCTCCTTTCATTCTATTAAGTGCCTTTGTATACACACCAGAGGGTCAGCTATGGGGTGGTTCTGACTCTATGGTACACAACAACATCTCTTAAAAAAAGATTGACTGTTGCTAAGTTGATTTCAACTTATAGTAATCTTTAGGACAAAATCTCATGGGATTTCTGAGGCTGTAGCAGGAGTGGCATCCACTTCCTAAACAACATGTCTCTGCGAACTCTATGAACTGATAAATATTGATAGTTACAGAAAGGCTTCAGGCCTTTTGTTCATGGTTTTTGTGCTCAATTGATGGCAATCAACAACAATCAGTTTGGAGGTGGATTGCCACCTCTTTCTCCTCTGGATTGGCTGGTGTGTTTTAACTATCAACTTTGAGGGGAATAGTCAAGTGGGTTTTATTGTTTTTAAATAAAATTTTATTTTAATTGTGAGGTTAATGGATGTTTACAGAGAAGTTAGATGTTTCATTCATTTCCCTTCCCCCAGTTCACTTTTTAAAAAAAATGTTCATTCACTGTTGCACAGTTACCTTCTTCCCCCACCCCCAGTCCTATTTGCAATCATATACTTCTTATTCTAGGCTGTTATCATATGTATAATGCCTAATCGTATATTCCTTTTAGACAGTTCTTTCCTTCATCTGTTTCAATGCAATGGTCATTATCTGTCTACTCTTATCCT
>NW_006399996.1:1896303-1901479 GCF_000299155.1 Elephantulus edwardii | reverse complement strand
CAGCAGAGCATCTGGTGGATTTGAACCTTGCGCTCTGGGATTGTAGTTGCAGCTCCTTGCGACTAGGCCACCAGAGCTCCCCTTCTTCTTTATTTGTGTGTGTGTGTGTGTGTCCAAGTTTATTGAAAATATTAGCAAACAGACTCAAACGGCTCCATGTGGTGGTTTGAAATTCATCCCAACTCTGGGCTGAGTGACCTGCAGGTTGGATAGACTGCCAAAGTCCGAGAGTTTCAGCATTTCCTTAGTATCAGGATCTACTTCAATGATCTCCTGATCCAGGGCTGAAATCTGTGGTACATAATTATCTCTCCTTTCTCTCTCCTCCTCCTGCAGATTAATGGAGAAGACTTTCAAAGGCCCTCTCTGAATCCACTTCATCCGACGTGTGACATAGCCTGCTATCTTGTTCCGGAGTTTCTTGCCGGGAATAACGGCCATCTCCGCGTATACTCGCTTGTTCGTGTGGAAGCATTACCCAGGAACATGTAGTATTTCTCAATGATGACCTGGGCTGTCTTCTTTGCGGTTTCGGTTCGAACATGGGCCTATGTCGGCGGGTCCTTGGTGAAAGAGGACCCTATTCTCCTTTCAACCACCTGTCAGACCTACTTTTTAACAGTGGTGCTATGTGGTATTTGTCCTTTTGTGACTGAGATAATAACACTCAGCATGATGTCCTCCAGGGTCCCCCATGTTGTGTCATGTTTAATGAGTTCATTGTTTTACAGTGCTGCCTACTATTCCATTGTGTGAATATACCATAGTTTTTCCTATTCATTTGTTTGTTGATGGGTTGCTTCCATCTCTTTGCTATTGTAAATAACAGCCCAGTAAACATGAGTGTGCAGTCAACTCTTTTACCAATTAAGTCATCAAGGCCGCTGCTGCTGTTGTTGTTAGATGCTGGTGGGTACAACTCACAGCGACCTCCTGACCCACAGGTCTGAACCTTGTCCTAGCCTGCACATCCTCGTGATCTCCGTCATGACCAAGTCCATCGTGGTCGTCATTGTGTCAATCCCTCAGATTTAGGATCTTCTTCTTTTGTCTCTTACCCTTCCAAACACGGGTTCCTCCTGACAATATGCCCAAAGTAATCGAGACAAAATTTCACCATCTCTGCCTTTAGAAGAGTACTTAATTGCTCATCCTTCAAGACAAATTTTTTTGTTCTTTTGACACCCTATAGTATAATCAATAATCTTTGCCAACAATATGATTCAAAAGCTTCAACTCTTCATATGTCTTCCTTATTCTTTGTCCAACTTTAAGATACATTGTTATTGTTAGGTGCCATCAAGTTGGCTAATCATTCAGATGGTTTTCAGAGGCAGTAAATCACACAGGTGGAGATAGCCCATCCTTCTCTCATGAAGTAGCTCGTGGAATTGAAGCATGTACCTTTAGGATATCAGCTGTGAAAACTAGGCCAGGAGCTAATTGTGGAACAGACCACCAACTACTCATATGCAAGTTCAAGCTGAAGTTGAGGAAAATTAAACCAAATCCACGGGAACCAAAATATGACTTTGAGTCTATCCCACCTGAATTTCAGAACCATTTCAGGAACAGGTTTGAGGCCTTGAACACTAATGAGCGAAGACCAGATGAGTTGTGGGAGGATATCAAGGGTGTCATCCAGGAAGAGTGCAAATGGTCATTGCAAAGATAGAAGAGGAAGAGAAGACCAAAATGGATGTCAGAAGAGACTCTGAAAATTGCACTGGAGCGCAGAGAAGCCAAAGCACAAGGAAGAATTCAAGATACTAAAGAGTTGAATAGAAGATTTCAAAAGGCAGCACGGGATGACAAAGCAAAATATTGCAATGAAATGTGCAAGGTGTTGGAGTCAGAAAATCAAAAGGGCCAAACTTGCTCAGCATTTCTCAAGTTCAAGGAACTGAAGAACAAATTCAAACCTCAAGTTGCTATAATCAAGGATGCTTTCAGCAGAATATTAAATGATCCAGGAAGTATTAAAAGAAGATGAAAAGAATATGCTGAGTCACTGTATCGAAAAGAATTGGCAGACACAGAAAAATTTAATGAAACAACATATGAGCAAGAGCCTATGGTGATGAAGGAAGAAGTTCAGGCTGCTTTGACGTAAATAGCAAAAAATAAGGTTCCAGGAATAGAAGGTATACTAATTGACATATTTCAGCTAGCAGACACTGCTCTGGACGTGCTCACTAAGTTGTGCCAAGAAATCTGGAGAACGACCACTTGACCAACTGACTGGAAGAGATCTATATTTGTTCCCATCCCAAAGAAGGGTGACCCAACAGAGTGTGGAAACTATAGAACAATATCATTGATTTCACATGCAAGCAAGATTCTACTGAAGATTATCCAAAAACGACTGGAACAGCCCATCAGCAGAGAAGTGCCAGAAGTCCAGGCTGGGTTTAGAAGGGGTTGTGGTACTAGGGATATTGTAGCTGATGTTAGATGGATCTTAGCTGAAAGCAGGGAATACCAGAAAAATGTCTCTCTGTGTTTCATTAATTATGCAAAGGTGTTTGACTGTGCAGACCATAACAAACTGTGGCTGACTCTGAGAACAATGGGAATCCCAGAGCACTTGATAGTTTGATTGTGAAACCTATACTTGGACCAAGAGGCAGTCATCAGAACAGAGCAGGGAACCACAGCATGGTTCAAAATTGGGAAAGATGTACACCAGGGATGTGTCCTATCTCCATACCTTTTCATCCTGTATGCAGAACATATTATCTGAGAGGCTGGGCTCTATGAGGAGAAGTGTGGTGTCAGGACTGGTAGAAGATCTATCAACAATCTACATTATGCAGATGACACAACCCTGCTTGCTGAACTGAGGAGGACCTGAAATGCTTGCTGCAGAGGGTCAAGGACTGCAGCCTTCAGTATGGATTGAGGCTCAATGTCAAGAAGACAAAGATTCTCACCATTGGGCCAATTGGCAGCATCAGGATGGATGGTGAAGAGATTGAGATTGTTAACAACTTTAGTCTGCTTGGCTCTACGGTCAACACTCTTGGCACCAGTAGCCAGGAAATAAAAAAACATATTGTGATGGGAAAGTCTGCTGTTAGAGACCTCTCCAAAGTACTGAAGAGCAATGGTGTTACTCTGGAGACTAAGGTGTGTCTGATACAGTCTATGGTTTTTGCAATCACTTGTTATGCATCAGAGAATTGGACAATGACTAGGGAGGATAGAAGGAGAATTGATACCTTTGAGCTGTGGTGCTGGAGAAGTGTATTGAGAATACCATGGACTGCTAGGAAAACAAACAGATTCATTCTGGAGAGGGTTAAACCAGGCTCGTCCTTGGAGGCAAGGATTCTAGGGCTTCGTCTCACATACTTTGGACATGTTGTAAGGAGGGAGTGGTTCTTGGAGAGGGACATCACGCTTGGGATGGTGGAGGGACAGCACAAGAGGGGAAGACCCTCTATGAGGTGGATTGATTCAGTGACTGGGATAATTGGGATGGGTGTGTTGGAGGCAATGCGATTGGCACATGATAGAGCAGAGTTTAGGGCTGTTGTACATAGGGTCGCTATGAGTCGCAAGCGACGCAACAGCACATAACAACAACAACAACAATATTTTGTAGTTTTCCTTATAAAGGTCTTCTGTGTCTCTAATTAAGTTTATTCTCTAGTACATCATCTTATGGTTGTCTCCACCCTATCTTAAACCATCTTTGTAATTTCTGATACATTTGAGTCCATTGTTACAGTCACTGTGTCAATCTGCCTCACTGAGGATCTTCTCTTATTCTGATCTTCCATCTTTCCAAGCGTGATTTTCTTTTTCCAAGGACTGGCTCCTCTTAACCACATTCAAAAGTTTGTGAGACAAAGTTCTGCCATTCTTGCAAAGAAGTATCCTAGTTGTGCTTTCCCTAAAACACATTTGTTTGTTTGACATTCCTGGGATATTCAGTACTCTTTTCTAACAACACAACTCAAAGGCATTGATTCTGTCATGCTTATTCATTGTACGACTTTCAAACACATACATAACAAGCAATTGAGAAGACCAAATTTTGAATCAGATGAACTTTAGTCTATAAGTGGAAATCCTTGCTCTTCTGCACTTTGGAGAGGTCCTTGGCAGCAGATTTTCCCAATGTAATGCATCTTTTTATTTCTTGACAGCTGATATCAAGGCTATTGTTTGTGAATCCAAGTAAGTTAAAATCATTGATAATCTGAATCCTTTCTCCATCTATCATGATGTTCTCTATTGGTCTGGTAGTGAGGATTTTTGTTTTCTTAATGTTGAGATGAGGTAAAATCCATATTGAAGTCTTTGAGCTTCTGCCACAGCATTTTAAGTTCTTCTCACTTTCAACAAGCAAAATTGCGTCATTTGCATAACAGAGGTTGTTGACGAATCTTCCTCAACCCTGATGCAACATCTTTTTTCATGAAGTCCAGTTTTTTTAATGATTTACTTAGCATACAGATTGGATAGGTGCAGAGAAAGGATACAGTCATGATTCAGCAGGCTGTGCCAAGAAATCTGGAAGACCTGACCATCTGACTTGAAGAGATCCATATTTGTTCCCATTCCCAGACAAGGTGATTGAGCAATCCAACAGAATACGGAAATTACCAAATAGTATCATTAATATCACGTTTGTACATTGTACAGAGGGTTTTCAGAGGCCTGCTATTTCGGAACTGGATGGCAAATCCTTCTTCCTAGTCTGTCTTAATCTGAATGTTCAGATTTAAAGAAGTATCTGACACATAAGCATGGACTCTATGAGGAGAAGTGTGGCGTCAGGATTGGTGAAAGATCTATCAACAATCTGCGTTATACAGATGACACAATCCTGCTTGCTGAAACTGAGGAGGACCTGAAGCGCTTGCTGCAGAGGGTCAAGGACTGCAGCCTCCAATATGGATTAAGACTCAATATCAGGAAGACAAAGATTCTCACCACTGGACCAATTGGCAGCATCACGATGGATGGTGAAGAGATTGAGATTGTTTACAACTTTAGTTTGCTTGGCTCCGCAGTCAACAATCTTGGCAGACATATTGTGATGGGAAAGTCAGCTGTTAGGGACCTCTCCAAAGTACTGAAGAGCACTGGTGTCTCTCTGGAGACTAAGGTGCATCTGATACAGGCCATGGTCTTTGCAATCACTTGTTATGCACCAGAGAGTTGG
>NW_006399996.1:1893741-1894293 GCF_000299155.1 Elephantulus edwardii | reverse complement strand
AAAGGGCAAATTTAAGGGAAGAAAAATATTTCATGGGGAGTATACCCCACCCTCTGAAATCATATTAAAAATTCAGAGGTAGAATTGATAAAAAAAATCATGGAGAACAGCCCATCTTCTGAAGCTCAGTACATTACATTAATTAAGGAATTACTTAAGAGCTCAGGGGTAAAAGTAAGAGAAAACTCATTTTCGCAGTTGTTTCAGTATGTGCAGAAACACTGTCGTTGGTTTAAACCAGCAAATAGAAAGCAGTTAAACTCAAAATCTTGGCAGGAGGTTATGGGAGCTTTACAAAGAGCTCAGCAAGAGGGAGATGCGATACCTGTTTCAGTTTGGTCATTATGTGATTTGATCTTATTAGCATTAAAATCATTACCATCTGAAGATGAGATGTATGAAGAATTAGAAGAAAAAAACCTCTTCAGAAGAGAGGATTGTGAATCTGGTACAGAGCAGGATGAATTTCCTCCACCTCCAACTCCGGAGGAATTGAGTGATATAATTCAGAATGATAGTCCTTATGAGAAATTAAGTAAACAAGTTTTGGAG